>NW_012136192.1:1692988-1701963 GCF_000956105.1 Propithecus coquereli
TCTCTCTCTCTCTCTCTCTCTCTCTCTCTCTCTCTCTCTCGTCTGCTTTTAAGAGAAAAACAAAAAAATCCATTATAGATCTCGCTGGCTGCCCCCGCACCTCTCCTCTCCATGGCTACAGGCCCAGCTGGGAAGCGAATTCTCAGAGCACACTCACATAGAACAAAGTGAGTGTTTTGACTATCGATTACCTTCTTTTTCAAACTTCAGAGAGCAAGCCGTACTCTGCACAGGCATGACGATGGCTGGTCCCCGCCGCCAAGTCAGAAAGACAGGGAACTAGGCCGGCACCATCCCTCACCCCGCAGGCGTCGACCAAACCTGAAGAAAAGGGCAGCAGGTGCCAAAAGCTGTACGTAGGACAGTGTTCCTGCCCCACCCCCATTCTTACCCCTGTCCCATCCCCAACACATCTAAAGCCATTACCATTCATTAGGGTAATAACTTGAGGGACTAGAGACCTGCATCTTGTAACTGCATTTATCCTATTTAATTCTGGGCCAGTGGGAGGCACCCCAAGACTCCTCTGCCGACACCAGGGGCAGGGGTGGGGGGCGGCGGGCAGGGAATCATAACAGCCCCTTATACTGGACAATTATCCACATTCTGACGATCTACTTTAAGAATTATTGACAGTACAGTTTAAGTCCAAGACTACTTTTGTGTTTGCTCAGCTACTCTCCCCACCACCTGTTGATCAACCTCCTCCTCCCTAAGCACAACCATGAAGCTTGAGAAAGGAAGGGAAGAACCAAAAACACTTGCAAAATACAAACTCAATTTAAAACCAGCCTCATCCAGGTGTGAACTGAAAGGCAAGTGGACAAGACAGCGGGGAAAAATAGACACACACACACACACACACACACACACACAGGTGTATATATGGGTACTTATTATGCAATTTTTTAATTTACATTTTATTGATGTAAATGTTACATTCAATAATGTACACACATCTTCAATATACACCTTGATAAAATTTTACCTATATGTGTGTATATATATTAATATATATATACACACATATATGTACAGCTGTTTATCTATCTGTCTATCTATCTATCTATCTATCTATCACGCTTCCTTCATGACCCTCTCAGTCAAAACCTACCCCTGGAGGTAACCTATTCTGACTTCTATCACCATACATTAGTTTTGTCTGTCTTGATCATCATATAAATCGAATCATACAGTATGTACTCTTTTGTGTCTGGCTTCATTTGCTCAACATGATGTTTGTGAGATTTCCACTTTGTTAAATGTAACAAGATTCTTTTTCATTGCTGTGTAGTATTCCATTGTATGAATACCCCACCATTTACCCATTCTACTGCTCAATCACTTAATTTTAAAAATATCATTTGCTCTTTAGGACTATCTGGGCTACTCTTCTCCTCCAATCAGGTACTAACTACACTACAGGAGATGCTACACTGGTGATTTACAACTTCCATTGTATGTCGGAACCACTTGAATACCTTTTTACCTGACTTACAGCTTTTTACTGTGGCTGGATGCCAATGGGGATGATGGATACCTCTGTGGGAAGACATATTCCCCAAGAATTCCTAAGATAAGTCAAGCATTTATTTCTTTTGATTGAGCCAGAGGATTTAAACTGTAATTGAATTATTCTGTGCTTAGGAATCAAAACGCAGATATGATGGTGACGGACATGACGTGTTGAAGCTCCCTGCATACCAGGCGCTGTCCTAGGCACCACACAACTGCACTATTAGGCTGGCTCATGATTGAAATCCCAGCACTTAGCAGGTGCTCAAAATATACTGAGTAAAGTAAATTTAAGTTGATCCCCACAACAACCTTTTGAAGTAAGTGTCATTATCTCTATTTTAAGAAGAAAATAGAAAGTCAGAAAAGTCAAAACTTGCCTAAAGTAACCCAGCACAAATTTGGGGAAAAATAGAAATCAAATACAGATTTTTAACCTCTCTACTAGTATATCCTTGGATGAGATTTAAAGATATGGCTTTTCTGGGGAGGGAGTAATGGGAGAAGGGCAGTGTTGATCCCAGGTGGAAGTCTGGGTGACCTGGGTGGAATCTTTAAGAAATTCACATACAAGGAAAGAGTGGGGTGCTTATTTTCAATGATGATTTACCGTGAGCAAAGCACCCTGCTAACTGGTATGGGAGGGGTGAGGACACCTATTAATCTTCACCAAACTTTTTAATTATCTCCACTTTATAGGTGAGAAAACTGGCTTAAGGACATCGAGCACCACAAGTAGCCAAGAGTCCACAGTGAGTTGTGTAAACACAGTTCTACACCAGGACTATCTCACTTCAAAGTCCATACTCTGCCTATTGCCTCCTGCTGAAAAGAAGGGAAGATGCGGGAACTCATGGAGATCCGGTAGTATCTTTGTTAGCCCTACAAAAACACCGTGGAAGGTAGAAGGAAAATATAAATTGAGTTAATATAAAAAGTAACAACTTACGTTTATTCAACAGTCATAATATGCTAGAGGGTGTACTAAGGATTTTTCATGTATTATCTATTTAACTCTCACAACAACCTCTGAGGAAGGAAGCATTTTTAGTCCCATATTATAGATGAGTCACTCAGAGGTGGAAAGGTCAAGTCGATTCCACAAGATCACATTGTCACTAAGTGGCCATGCCAAAGTAGAAGTCAACTATCTGCCTCCCAGCTGCACGCCCTTAACCCCCATGCTGTGCTGACTCTTAAGGAGAAAAGAAACCACATGGACAGAAGCAAAGCACCAGGAGGAGCCCAAGGTGTGTGTGATGTACCAGAGCCAAGAGAACGATAATGATCCAAGCCTAACCTGTGGCATGGAGGTTAAATTTGTAGACCTGTGCTCATGACCTAAAGCTGAGATGTGGAACTAGGGACCAAACAGAAAAAGCCTATATTTTCAGGGATCAAGGTGGTTAAAAATGAAACTGAAACCATATGAATACATTTTCAAGAAAATATAATGACCTTAAAAGTTGCAATTAGATGAGGTACCAGTTGCCTGGTTCTTCCAAACAAGAGAAGGCCAGGAATAAACTAAGGAATGTTTAAAACCTAAACCAATATATTGATTGCTGTGAGGTCCTGAACTGAGGACACTCCCTTAGGCCACCTCATAGTAGCCATGGGATGGCCACCTGTACTTCTCAGACTTATGAATTGCTATTAAAAAAGATCAGCCTTATCCTGGCTAGACTATTAAGATGTGGATTTGTAATAGGCATCTTTAAATAACTGCATTCAGACACTTCCTGGGGTTTGTGATCTTGGAGTAGACAGTCTTGAAAAGTACTCTTTTGCCAAATATCTATTAAAAGCCTGGCTGAGTGGAACAAAATTTGAGAGTGATTTTGAGAAATAAAAATAGATTCTTTAATTACTGATGATTAAAAATAACACATATTTAGTGCAGAAAATTTGAATACAGAAAAGTATAAAGAAGAAGATAAAGGCCATTGGAGAGTCTGTCACCCAGAAAGGACAATTGCTAACATTTTAGCAAACTTCCAGATACCTGTCTATGAAGCACATACATACACACAATCCAAGCTGGGCACGGTGGCTCACGCCTGTAACTCTCAGAGAGGCCGAGGTGGGAGGATTGCTTGAAGTCAGGAGTTCAAGACATCCACATAATCCAGATGCCAAGCTGAGGCCTCCTGCATTTTACGATTTCAAAAAGAGTGTCATGAACTCCTTCTCTTTGCCGTGAGGGAGAATCCATTTTCTTCCCTGTGATCTCCATGAGGCTTAAATGCGCGTGATTGCCAATGGCTCTGACTTCTGACTTTCCCTGAATCTTGGTTCTTTACTTGGTTCTTTAAATCCAGTTTAGTATTGACCTAAATGAAGAAATCAGTCATGTTCTTCTCATACAAGTTCTTGGGGTGTGAAACAGACCATAATAAATGGGGATTACATGGCAACAGGGCAAATAACTAAAATTCACCATGTTATTCAGTTACATTCATTTCTTATTTCTCCTGTCCACACTCTTTTCTCTACTCTCCTTTCACCCCAAAATTCCTTTGCATTTCCAATGCACGATGATTTAGTTGTCTCTCACGTGACTTTGTACCTGGCTAACCCAAGTCCCCAGGGCCTCACCACCTTCTCCTCACAGCTTATGAAGGTATTTTACTGAACGAATATAATACTTTTTTTTTAAGTGGAAATCTAGTGTCTAGTGGTACAACTTTTTAACCTCACTTTATTACCATACCAATAAATATAGATATGCATTTATAATGTCCAAGAAAGGAATCACATACAGCTATTTGCAAATATATTTGACCTTTTTATTCTCCCAGAGCATCTTTCAGGCCTAGTGTATCATGGAGCACACTTTGGAAAATGCTGGGTAAATTCTATTAATAAACAAAATAAAAATATAGAAGGAAGCAAACAGCTTTGTAACAATAGTATCCTATACCTCGTGACCAATCCCCTAGCCAGTAGGGAATTTGCTCACACTCAGTAACGTGGCTGAGTGAAAAAGGCATTGAGAAAAGTCAAAGGCACTATTGCCTCCCAAAAGTAGGATACTTAGAAAGAAAACATTCCTCAAAGCCAAAATAATATGAGGATGGCCTAGGTAAAATATTCTTTTCTTACTGGTTATAACCCACTTATTCTTTTCTTTTTTTTTTAAATTTTAAGGGGGTATAAGTGTTTTATTACATGGATAAATTACATAATGCTGAAGTCAGGCTTTAGTGTGCCTGTCACCAGAATAGTGTACATTGTACCTGATAGGTAAGTTTTTAACACTCTCCCCTCCCATCTTCCCCTCTTCTTAGTTTCCATTTTGCCACTTTATGACTGTGTGTACCAGTAATTTAGCTCTCACTTATTCGTGAGAACATGTGGTGCTTGTTTTTCTATTCCTGAGATACTTCACTTGGAATGTTCTCCAGTTCCATCCAAGTTGCAAAAGACATCATTTCATTCCTTTTTATGGCTGAGCAGTACTCCATGGTATATATGTACCATGTTTTATTTATCCACTCATTAATTGATGAGCATTTAGGTTGTTTCCCTATCTTTGCAATTGTGAATTGTGCTGCAATAAACATTCAGGTGCAGGTGTCTTTTTGTAATGATGACTTCTTTTCTTTGGATAGAAACCCAATAGTGGGATTGCTGGACAGAATGATAGGTCTCCTTCTAGTTGAGAAATCTCCATACTGTTTTCCAAAGAGGTTGTGCTAATTTACAGTCCTACTAACAGTATATAAGTGTTCCTTTTTTTTACTACATCCATGCCAACATCTATTGTTTTATGATGTTTTAATAATGGCCATTCTGATAGGGGTAAGGTGGTATCTCGTTGTGGTTTTAATTTGTATTTCCCTGATGATTAGTGATGTTGAGCATTTTTTCACATGTTTATTGGCCATTTATCTATCTTCGTTTGGAAAACTCTGGTCATTTCTTCTTCCCATTTTTTAATAAAGTTATTTGGTTTTCTTCTTGCTGATTTGTTTGAGTTCTTTGTAGATTCTGGATATTGGTTCTTTTTCAGATGTATAGTTTGTGAATATTTTCTCCCATTCCATATTCTTAAAATTCTGGGGAGGTCCTTTACTTTAGGAAGTCATCATAAAATTCTCTGCTTTAGAAATGTTAGATGTCATCATTTCTCACCTCCATACTCCTGTAGCAAGGTGCTCATGTGGCCAGCATGGCCTTGAACACACTGCACTATCACTGTCTGTCTGTGTCTGTTCCTCTAGCTAGATAGAGAGTTCCCTAAGAAGAGGAAACATGGCTGTGGACCCCTCTTATCCAGGGTCTTGAGCTAGTCCAGCTCATCTCCTGGCATAGAGTAAGTACTTTTAAATTGCCATGACTTAAATTGAAATTATTTTTGGAGTATCTAGTTAAGTGAAAGTATAGAAATTACTTTTACAATAAGTAAAATAAAAAAACTTTTAGTTGCTTAGAAATCTCTACATCTTTTTCATCTCACCTAAACTTCCTGTAAGCTTTTTTTTTAAGGAATTAAAAAATTCAGCAACTAACTTTTTTAACTTATAAATGACAGGATAAACAAAAAATTCCAAATGGAACTAGAAGGAAGAATTTGACCTTTCAAACATTCGACTGTAAGCTGAAGGAAATACGTTTGCCAATAGATCAAACAAAAATAAGAATAAAAGGAAGAAATGGGAAATGCTAATTGTACAACGTTTAATAATTTCAAGGATTAATTTGGTTAAATGCATCCAAATATCATAAGGTATAAATTCAGGAGATTAATAGAACATTTTGAGGAAAAGAATATTAATAATTAGCATAAAACAAACATAATCAATAGCACTTTTTTGTTTTTTAGAGAAGATAAATTTTTTTACAGACTTCTAGAAAAAGTTACACAAACTAAATTATTTAAAAGTAAAAGAAAAAATTATGAGACAATGGAAGTAATTAAGGGAGGGAAGGAGGGAGGAAATATCTTTTTTATCCCCAGGTGGCTGCCAAAGACGGCTGAGGGGCAGGTCCTGGTGCTCGGTGGAGGAGGCCATCTCCTGAGCTGTGGCCAAGCAGGTACTGCTGGGCAGAAAGATGGTGTTCATGTGCTGTGAGGACATCAACATTTCTGGAAATTTCTACAGGAACAAGTTAAAGTTCCTGGCCTTCCTCCACAAGCAGATGAACACCAACTCTTCCTGAGGCCGCCTGCCATGTCTAGGCCTCAGCCACATCTTCTGCCTGTCCATGCGGGACATACTGTCCCACCAGACCAAATGAGGCCAGGCTTCCCCAGAATAACTAAAGGTGTTCGATAGGATCCCACTGCTCTATGACAAGAAAAAGCAGGTAATAGTTCCTGCTGCCCTCAAGGTTGTACTTCTGAAAACCTACGAGAAAGTTTGCCAAGCTCACAGGAGGTTGGCTGGAAATTCTAGCCAGTGACAGCCACACTGGAGGAGAAGAGGAAGGAGAAGTCCAAGATCTACTGCCTGAGGTAAAAACAGCTCATGAGGCTATGGAAACGGGCTGAAAGGAATGTGGAAAAGAAAATTGACACTACGCCAAGGTCCTCAAGACCCATGGACTCCTGGTCTGGGTCCAGTTTATTCCTCGTGCCTGCCTGGCCTGCCCTTCCTCCATCACAGCCCCGGGATGTGGGGGACCCAGGGACAGACATCCAGGTGCCACAGGCAGCCTGACACTTAGGAAGCTGGGGACAAGGAAAAGGCCTTAGTTACTGCCTTCCTATGAGGTTACTTTCGACAACTCTAAGAGTTGTACAGACATAATTTGTCTATGATCTACTTGTTCATGAGAGAGTTTTAGAAAATTGATAGTAAGATCAACCAGTTACTTAAGTTTCAATATTAGGAAAGTGAGCTGGAACACTGATGGGAGGGGAGGCCTGCCTTGTGAATGAAGGGCATCACAGAATCTTAAAATCTGTTTTAACTTCCCACCTGGTCATATACTACATTCTGCAGCTATTAGAATGTGAAAAGACATTTATGGGGACAGTATGAGTTTGGTGTACAAAGGGTATTTACAGACACACAAACTGGGAAGATGTGCAACTAAGGAGTTACAGGTATTGTCCTTGCTCCTTCCCTGTATTTTGTGATCAGAAACAAATAAACTACTTTCAAAAAGAAAAAAAAAGATGGATGCAGTCCCAACTCTCATGGATCTTATTGTCCTGTGGGGGTATTTCTGTAGTCCATGGAAGAGATTAATTAAATCAGGTAAGAAACCAAATAATCAGAGAATATTTGACCTAATCATAGTGTTGGCAATTACTTTGTGCAATCCTCTCATATTTACAGAAAATAAAGATGAGGCTAAGAAAGGATCAGCATTCTAACTTGAGTTTCCTGGCCACATATTCTGATAGGGATTATAATCTCAGATTTGGGAACCTGTGTTTCAGAAATGTAAGCATGAACTTTAAAGAAAGTATCCATTGTGAATTACAGTTGCTCAGTTGTATTTATCTTATCATAATTTCTCATTAGTGAGGAATGATATGTAAACTAGAACAAAGTACAGTTTTGAAAAGGCACCCAATGGTATTGTTTTCTTACCTCAAACATAGGTAGAGGTATAGATGAAGATATAATTAGACATTTGATTTGGATTGTAACATGATGATGCGGAAGGCTATGCACAGATGTCAGCCAGGAAGCTTAGGAAGAGAGGAAAAACAGTAAGAGCATAGGAACATCAATAATACATGTCACTGTAACAAACTGGCAACAGCAGACACAGGAGTATCAGCGAAAGTGTACCCTGAGGTCTGAAATGTCCGTGTGAAATTTTAAATCGTGTCTTCATTTCAATGATAGCACATCATTAAAAAGTAATCCGAATACATTCTACGTGTTCTAGATGACCATGTGATGACTGAGTTCTCCCATACAATTTCAGGGCCACTTGCATTTGTGATGATAATTGCAATAATACTAAATGAAGGCCAAATGACCCCAGAGAGCACTTTTTAAATGAAGATTTACAGTTATCCAAACATAGAAAAGTGATGAAAGAACTGAGACATTACATAGCAGAAGGTGACGTAGACATCCCGAATGCAAAACTTCCTGTGCTGTGTCTGTCAGTGCTCTATCCACATTGTGGTGAGTGGACGCCATGGCAGCCGCCTCAACTCAGTAGAACTAAGAGTAGTAGATACACATGAAGAAAGGTCATTCATTCTTTTGGACTATAATGCCTATAATTGTTATTTTAAAATGTTATATTCTTGAAACAGAAAAGCGGTGAGCTGTGTGATGATGATTAATGTTATAGCCCATTATGCTCAAATACAAAAGAACTGAGTCAACAATTAAAATATAAAACACAGAATTCATTTCTCCACTCTTAACTTCAAGATTAGTAATTTGATATCAGCAAAACAAAATTATCCATCACATTAAATTAATGCCTCAGAGGCATTAATTTAATGTGATGGATAATTTTGTTTTGCTGATATCAAATTA
>NW_012136192.1:1702013-1724872 GCF_000956105.1 Propithecus coquereli
AATTAATGCTAGAACACTAAATATTTTTTAATATTATACTTATAGATTTATTAACAGCTTAGTAAAAGTGAATGTTGTTTCTTCCATATTGAGGGGTATCAGCAAAACAAAATTATCCATCACATTAAATTAATGCCTCAGAGGCATTAATTTAATGTGATGGATAATTTTGTTTTGCTGATATCAAATTACTTTATTAGGTGATTTATAGCTTGACATGTATGTTACATATGGGTATGCACTATACTGTCGCATATGAGTTACAAGCATACAGAGCTTATATTTAGTTTATGTTTGTAGATATTTAAGTTATCTTATAACAAAAATACTTTAATCAACACTGGTGAGACTATTCTCTTCCTCTTTTTGGGGAGACTACTTGTTACTTAGTTTTGAGAAATAGTAACTACATCATTATTAATTGATGACATCATTATTGGTACTATGTGTTAATTGAACTAATGTTACCTTGGAGCTCCCACCTCCAAACACACAGTAAATATGTATAAAATCTGTGTTTCTATCTACGTAGTGCTTTTAGCTTTTAAGTGCATATTTACTAAAATTTTACTTATCATAACTTTATCTAAAATACACTACATTCTTACTATGTTTCATAAATATACACAGATTGTATCATTGAATTATAACAATAGCTCTATGAAGTATGTACTAATATTAGACTCATTTCATTGCTAAGGAAGGTGGGGTTCAAAGATAATAAGTAAGTTGTTAAAGGTTATAGAGCTAGTGACACACAGAAGGGATTCAACTGAAACAATGCAACTCCCTAAATATTTTCTTAACCATCAAGTTTTGATACCTTTGTCCTTTTGTTAATACCTGTAATTAAGAGGATTTGGGGGAGGTTGTCTTTTTTGTTTTTGTTTTTCAAGACAAGGTCTCACTGTGTCACCCAGGCTAGAGTGCAATGGTGCAATCATAGCTCATTGCAGCCTCAAACTCCTGGGCTCAGGCAATCCTCTTGTCTCAGCACACCACAACACCAAGCTAATTTTTTTATTATTATTTTTTATAGAGATAGGGTCTCACTATGTTGCCCAGTCTGATCTTCAACTCCTGGTCTCAAGTGATCCTCCTATCTTGGCCTCCCAGAGTGCTGGGATTACAGGAATGAGCCACTATACCCAGCTAATACCAGTATTTTGTTTATAGAGTAATTTTCTCCATTAGATAGTGAACTCCTACAAAGTTAGAAAAGTGCCTTGATTTTTTAATAACTTTATTGAGATATAATTCACATACCCCACAATTCACTTATTTGTACAATTCAATGGTTTGGGGTATATTACATTATTAATTTCTTAAAACTGTGGTTATATATAAATACAATTTGTCATTTTATCCATTGAATAACAATTCAATGACATTAGTTATGTTCACAATGTTGGGCAACCACTATCACTATCTATTTCCAAAACATTTTCATCACCCCAAATAAAAACTCCGTAACCATTAAGCAATAACTCCCTATTCTCCTCTCCCCTCAGCCCCTGGTAACCTCTAATCTGCTTTCTGTCTTACAAATTCGCCTAGAATGGTGTCTTGTTGATTTTTGTTCCCCATTCCCATTACTTTGAACAGATATCAAGCATGTAGGAAATGGTCAATACCTATTTGTTGAATAAATGAAGAATGAAGACATACTATCCCGTGTCTTTGCCTAGGCTATAATTTTTTTTAAGTACCTCCTCCTCCTCTTCATCGGCATTCTTTCTTATACCATCTTCATTTAAAACCTAGTTTATAAACTCATCTTCTCTAGGCAACCATCCTCTTATCCATGCCCTCATGCTGTATCATTCAGAAACATGTCATGTACTGTTTCGGCTGCACAGAGATCAAAGAGCTGGCAAAACAGCCAAGGATACCAAGGTAAATGCAAAAGGCTCCCAAAACAATCACTTATGAATTCATCAATTATGAATGACCATGATTAAGGTCATTCATGTGGTCATAGATGATTAAGCAGCAAGTCCCTAACTGCTGTCACTAGCAAGGATGTAAAATGGATTTTCTTTAAGAGTCCACATCTCTAAGCCGTGACAGATACATTTCCAAGCTGGACTCATTCTGCATGTCACTCTCTCCCAACAATAGCCATGGAGGTAACCAACAACTCCTGCTTTCTATAGCGCAGAACAGAGAAGTCAAGATGGGGACCAGGTTTAGCAGAGTGGCAACACAAAAAGAGCTATGTTGTTTCTGAAGTGATTTATGGATAATAGGTAGAGATAATGAACACAAAAAGAAGATGGGAGGCAGCTCTTGCAGTTGTTTAAAAAAAAGCAGGATGGTGGGGGACAAGCAACAGCTACAGCTAGCATTCTACTGAGTACTTTGAAGGTGAACTCTTCCTCTAGAATTTCAGAATTTTAGCATCAGTTTAGTAGCTGAAGCTATAGAAATGTTATTGACACACTTAAACTCTGTACTTCTAGCAATCGCACACAGATAAAGAATTTTCTGTTTTGTATAAAGCCACTGATAGAATGAAATAATAGTAACATATGGGTCAATAATTAAGACAAACAGGATAGATGAACTATTCAAAAATTGAAGAAAGTGAAAGAGAAAAGGGAGAGGGGAAAGGGAGAGGGGGAGAAAAGAGAGAATCTAGAAGAATAGACCAAGGCAGAGGCTTTTCCCTGAGCTACACCTAGATAAGAGTCTCACCAATTCCTTAATAAGGAGGGACTGGAAATTAATGCTAGAACACTAAATATTTTTTAATATTATACTTATAGATTTATTAACAGCTTAGTAAAAGTGAATGTTGTTTCTTCCATATTGAGGGTTAAGTCACTCTTAACTAATAATTTTGTGGTTTTTAATGTGGAGTCCCAGATTAAATACACACCTGGGTCACTTGTTTCCAATAGGTACCTTAACAAAAAAAGGCATTGAAGATTCTGGTACCAAGCTAAGCAGCCCCCGTGAAGACTGCTGCTTTGTCAAAGACGATCGCTCTTGGGATGTGCTAGACATTGCAGGTGTGCTTGACTAGTGATCTCTGTGGGTCCTCACTCAAAGCCTAGTTGCCAAATGTTTTCCCAAACACTTACTAGAGACTGTCGTTAGTCTCAGAAACCCTCGCTATGTTCACTGGGTCCTAGGCCAATTTATTCTTTCATTTAGCAAATACCTATTGAGTACAAACTCCGTGTCAGGGACTGTGTGAAGTGCTGAAAGATTGCGTGAATGGTTGTCAGTGCATGATTTTCAAAATGCTAAAAACGTAATTCTGATGAAAATACATAGTAAGCACATGTCAAGGTTCTATTTTAGTCATTAGTGAAGGATCTATCAAGATGATAACCTGGTTCAAAGGAAGATACAAGATATTAATAAAAATATATACACTATATATACATTTATTATTTGAATATACATATATAGATATATTCAAATATATATAAGTGTGTGTGTGTGTGTGTGTGTGTGTGTGTGTGTGTGTAGAGAGGGAGAGAGAAGTAGAGGGAGAGAGTTTAACAAAAAGAATGGTGGAATAAGATTGCTAAATGGGATACAAAACCAGTCAATTCTCTCTACTGGACAAAAATCATTTACATATTATCAGTTTTCTCCAGGTTCAGACCTCATTTGACAGAGTCTGGGCCCTAATCAAGGCAAATGGCATGTCCCAGCTGACCCATGAACAGGCTTCTTACCCAGTGCTCTAGAACATGGCAAGAACACAATCACCCTTTTTGCCTTATTTCCAAGTTTTGGGTGATCTTTCTTAAGGTGATGAACAAAAACAGAAATAGTCTCTACCCTCAGGGATTTATTGCCCAGCCACACAATCATTGCATTATCAACTGCACAAATTTCAGTTGTGTGGAGAGCTATGAAGGAGACGTCTGTGAGGGCTGTGAGAGTTTACAACAGGGATTTACCCAACCGGGGTGTGGGGCAGGCGCTGGTGAGGAAGGAGGCGTGGGGGAAACATGAATGATGAGCAGCAGACAGATGGGTGCCCTTCTCCTCCCTCTTTGCACATCTCCCCACAGCTTTGAACACCACAAAGGTGCCTTTTTCTGCCAAATGCACATATCCAGCCCCTCCTCCCCTTAAAAGTCCAGACCTGAGAGTCCACCTGGAGGGCATACAGGAAACTCACATTGACATATCCAACGTAGACTTCTCAGTCCCTCCCCCATCCAACACCCTCAGCCTTTCCATTTTAGTAAGTGGTACCACCATCCACCTGACTGACCAAACCAAAAGTTTAGGAATCATCCCTGATTCTCCTCTTTCCCTCATTCTCCACTCCCCAAAACAGTTGATCCAGTTAACACCGCCCGTTCGGCCCTCACAGTATGCCAAATCCAACACCTTTCACCGTTTTCCCACCACTACCCAGAGCCAAGACATCACTATCCTCTCTCTATCATGAACTATTTCAGTCTTGCTCCCTACAGTTCATTCTCCACTCAACAGCCATAGTGATTCATCCAAAAGGGTCACTTCATTTCACATCATTTCTATCTTCTAAAATCCCTCCAGCAGCAATCAGGATAAAATCCAGATTCCTCCCACTCAACTCACACAGCCCTAGGAGACCAGACATGAGCAACTTCTGACTTCATCTGTTACTATTTCCCCTCCCACCCACAGTCCCATCCCTAACTCTACTCCAGTCACACAATCCTGCTCTCAGTTCTTCCAAGAGCCCACGTTTATTCTCCATGTATAGCCTTTGAGCTTGTAGCTCCCTCTGCCTGGAATACTCTTCCTTGTTACTTCTGCCTCTCTGGCTCCTTTCATCTTCCAGGTCTCAGCTTAAATATCACGGCTTTGGAAAGTCTTCCCTCCACCCATCTCACCTACACCCAATTTCTCTCCATTAGATCCCTCGACTTTAATTCTTGGATGGCAGTTACCGTAAGCTGGTATTTCTTCCTGTTTCCTTCCTCTTTTTTTTTTTTTTTTTGTCTGCTCTCCCCAACCCCAACACCTACGTACATGTCTTGCATTTTTGTTGCCACTCCAGTTCTTAGAACAGTGCCCAACACATAGTAGGCACTAGAAAATAATTTTGAATGTATGATCAAACAGAGAGGGAAAAGACAATTGTTTAGGCAGAAGGAGATGGAAGGAACATGAAGGACTGAAAAAAAAAAAAACGTCAGTGTGGTCGGAAGTAGGGAGCACAGACAGCAGCAGGGAGCAGGGTGAAAGGGCAGCCAGATAGCAAGAAGCTGCCAACCCATGCAAGGCTTGGAGAGAGTTCAAGAATTTTCCTCTTCATCCAAAGAGTAATAAGAATGCAGACAGATTTTTAAGCAGAGGGATGAGGAAAAGATGATATGCTAGTGATCTTGAGCTCAAACTGAAAGAAACTTAACAGAAAAAATAATACCACTGCTATAGTGATGGGTCCCCCAGTACAGCCAGAGCAGAAATCCACTGACCCACATCAGTTCATTTCTCTCCCTGAGACACACACAGGCATCATCGCTTCTAACCTCACAACCGTGAAATGTACAACAGCCCATAACATGAACTTTCGCTTCTTCAAGTGCAAAATGCTGCCTTCCAACTCTGACCCACCCTGCACACCATTGCCTCTGCATAGAAAGCTTTTTAGAGTCCTACCCCATTGGCTTATTAACTCATTTTTCTCCATTTCTCAGCTGAAACGTCATTTCCTCAGAGAAACCTTCTTTGACTGCCTCCACATTGTATAGCGTTAGGGCCCACCATTATATGGCGGTGTAGTTCCCGAACTATAACTCCAAGAAATTACTATTATTTCTTTCATAGAAATAATAACGGTATTGCATATGGTTGAAAATGAAGGCTGTTAGACTGCCTAGTTGGCATCCCAGATTTTCTACTTAGTAGCTGTGCGAACATTGAAAAATTATATAACCTCCTTGAAAACCTCAGTTTTATCATCTGTAAAATGGGAATAATGATAGTCCCTACTCCAGTGCATTTTAAGAATATTAAATAATACAAGAAAAATGCCTAGCACAATCCTTAGCATGCAGTTATGTGTTCAGTACATGTTAGCTACCACCAGCACCACCACCACCACCATCATCATCATCATTATATCGTGATTTGCAATTATGCATTTATCTATTTGACTAACACCTCTCACTTCCACCAGACTGAAACCTCCATTAGGGAAGGAACAA
Source organism: Propithecus coquereli (assembly GCF_000956105.1). Lineage (NCBI taxonomy): Eukaryota > Metazoa > Chordata > Mammalia > Primates > Indriidae > Propithecus > Propithecus coquereli. The sequence goes on from NW_012136192.1 coordinate 1,708,184, forward strand.
TGAGGGCTTACTCCAGCAGGGAAGATGCCTGGTCCAAGGAAGAGCTCAATTAATATTAGTTTGATGAATGGATTTACGTATGGAGGACCTTCTTCCTCATAGACAGCTGCCTTCTCACTTTAACCTCACATGGTGAAGGGGCAAGGGGTCTCACTGTGGCCTCTTTTATAAGGGCACTAATCCCATTTGTGAGGGCTCTGCCCCCATGGCCTAATCACCTCCCAAAGGCCCCAGCTTCTAATATCATCACCTTGGGAGTGAAGATTTCAATATATGAATTTTGGGGAAACACAAACATTCAAGCCACAGCAATGGTCCCTTGGCCTCCAATCTGATTGGTCACCTTACATGCAGTTTCCACTGTCATCATTTGCCCTTATTTGGAAATCTTCTTTTCAGTTATGGTATCTTTGTACCAGAACTGACCATTCTAGTCTCATTCACAGCACTTCCCTTCCACTCCAGGTGTTGTCACAGTTTGGGTTTTGTAACTCGGATAAGAAAAAGAATTTTGACTCCAGGCAGGAGGGGCCAGGAGAGAGCAGATGTGTATGGAGGAGATAAATGGCATCTATTCCCACGCAGCCCCCCTGGCTGGGAGTATGTTAGGGGAGGAAAGGCTAGAGACTCACGGAGCTGTTCTTTCATAAAGAATACTGAGAATAGATTCCTAGAGGCAAGGAATGATGCACAGAAGTGACTGACTGAATTATTCCAGGAAGACTTCGTGAGACTCTGAGCACAGGTAGGGCTGCCTCATGCTCTAAGTACTACAGCGCTGCTCAGCTGCTTATGCACAGCACCAAGCAATGTTCCAGCACACTGAGGATGCAGGATCATCTACTGGCAGCCCTGTGGTGTGCAGGTTGGAGCTCACCTACATGGCTTCAGCAGTGCTAAGGCTCCACTTAGAGAGCAGCACACACAGCAAGCAGGGGAGGGAGTAGAGGAAAACACAGCACACGTGGGACATCCCTCGGGAACTCCAAGGCATAACTAAAGAGAATTAGCTAAGAGGTGCTGAGTTCTGGGGTAGGACATGGGAGAAATACGGTCATTCAAATTATATTTTGTTTTCATAGGCTTGTGAACTCCTTAGCATCTGACTTAGACACGAGTTATTTTGTTGAGTTCTCACAATAACCAGTGAGGCATTTTTGTTCCTATTTTAAAGATGAGGACCTGAGTTTCAGAGGCTTTAATTGGTTTGTCCAGTTACACATATGTAAAATTAGTGGGTGAAATCAAACCCAGATCTCCAAGGCCTGGACATTTATCCCACTATGCTGGGCCATACCGAGTCACAGATTCGAAGCAGCAAATTAGAACTCAGGAGATCACAGGTAGATGCCCAAAGAATAACAAGAGAGTAAAACCAAAATCATCCCCTTAAAGAGGATACAGGAAGACAATACAAATAAAACAGAAGAATTTGAACAGTCTGAAGCCATTTAACAGAGGGGCAGACAGGAGCAAAAAGGCGTATATCTCAATAATATCTGATGAAGGCTACCCCTGTCATATGATAGTGCAATTAGGTTAGAATCAGACCCTGAGTCACCAAGAACAATGTAATTTAAGTTTAGTCTCTTATCTTTAGAGTAGCAATAAAAATTATGAGAAATTTAGGAACTATTTCTAACAGGTACTTAATATAAATAAAAAAAGATTTGGTGCTGAAATAGGTACATCCATTCAAATTAATTTCATTGAGTACCTAATATGCTCAGAATACCTCGGCAGAATTTTAGGTATTCTGGATGCAGCAGGAAATAAAACAAATTAACCCCTCTGACCTAATAGACCAATTCTAGTGGATAAGAATCTTGTATAAAATTTCTCCTAAGTGTCAGATACATAGATTACTTTGAACCCCATGCTTTTACTATTAATTAGCAGTCATCTGAACATCTTTATTTTAGCTGAGCCATTTGGAAATCAGTCCATTTATCTCTCCTACTCCTGGTAGACCATGAGTCAATTCTTCAATTCTTTCAACAGTGACCACAGCACTGAGCTCATCTTAAGATGCTCACACCAAATCTGAACTCAGTGTGCTGGGCGGGCCCCATGACAATTAGAAGAAAAGGAGAGGTCATGTTCCACCAAGTTGGATGTAGGACCAGGAAACCTAGAGGACCAGCACCCAGACTCAGTCTCCAGCTAACGTGGGAAAGTTACGCAACTGCTTCCTTCTTGCTCTTTTGATCTCCCCAATAAGACTTTAGCTGAAGCGTCAGATGTTTACCTTTGCCTTTGCAAAGCTATCTCTGCTTTAGAACCACCCCTGCTGTTGCTCTCGGGAGCTAATGAGGACTCTGGGTGGACACTGGGCCTATTTATTCTTCAAGGTCCATGGACTTCTCAGCTTGAAGTCAAGGTCTCACTTGCTTCTTAGAGATCTGCCCCTTCTCCTTTCCAGCTGGCTAAGCAGCAGACCATTCCTGCCAAGTTTCAGAAACTGCATTCATTTGGTGGTGCAAGAAGTCAGACTGTGTTTTGGTACAAGCTGCAGAAAGCTCCGGGGGTGCTGTTTAGCAGGCGGTCGGCCAAAACATAGGGTTAGGAGGGAGTGGGAGGGGTAATCCGTTTGATCCAATATCAAATCCCACTACGGAGTCCTTTGAACAAGGGCTGTCACATGAAGCCCTCTCATGGCGAGCTACATGAAATTAGAGATTCCACTTACCTTCCGCCTCTTTAAATTAGACAAGCCCTCTGCACGGCAGGAGAATGAGTGGCAAGCATGTGGACAGTTGTTTCTGAGCTGGACAATTTAGTGAAGCAGCTGTGGGGGGTACGGACAGTGGGGAGGGGAGGTTTAGAAGAAAGACCCAGTGGACTGAGCAAGGATTATTCAGCCCATATTTGTAATGGTGGTAAGAGCAATATTGATTGGGAGGCGGAGGAAGGAGGGCTTGCTATTTCCAAGGCTTTGAGTTCCTTGCCATGGAGTCAGTGGGGAGCCCTTGAAGAAAGAGTCCCTCACCCCATTCCCCACCCAGGGCCTGGGGAAGCACTTGGGCTAATACAATGATCTGGGAACAGCCGAACTCCGGTTGCTGTTTGGCTCCCCACTTCCAGGGAAATGTGAGCTGTCTGTTTTTGATTACTTTGCTCTTATCACATCAGGATGTTCTTTTGGGGAGGCAATTTCATTTCCAAGAAACCTGTTTTGTTTCTCCTCCCCTGAAGTCTTCCAGGCCCTTGCCTCCTCCCTTTTCCCAATACTTCCCTCGCCATCTGAGCCCGACCCCCGTCTACCACTGCCTCAGTTTCTCCCCCATCTAGGAACTGAGCTGCTACAGGATACCAGGCCTGGAGAATAAACAGACTAAAGTGTGGTCAGTGACTGCAGCAGATGGCCAAGTATTGCTCCCCTTCCTTTGCCTGTTCTAGGATATTCCCTTCTTGCCTGTGTTGTTAAAGGGACCGTGACCCTCGGTCCATTCTGGGGTCATCAATCAGCGACCTGGTGAAAGTGCCCAGTGTGTTTGCAAGCAGGACTCCTTGTGGGATTCCTGGTGGCCCACAGTCCGGAGGGCAAGATGAGGCAAGACCTGTGGACGAGTCCAGCCGCCACCCTCCAGTGCCATGTCCCCCAAAACTCATAGCTGTGTGTGGCAGGTTGAGTCCTCTATTGTCCAAAGGTTCTGCGAGGACAGGGGATGTTCTCTGCCAACAGGGACCAGCTGAATGGCTGTTCCTCGCTCAGCCATCACCCAGCGAGGCCTCAGGGAGCTCCACGTGCGTCTCTGCAAGTTCCTGCCACACACATTTTCTTTTACTTTTACTCCCTTCTTTCTGTCTCCCTCACATCTTCTCTCCCCTCACCTTTTCCCCACCTTCCCCATCTTCTCCTAGAGTCTCCCTCATAATGGCTGTCATGACAGGGCTTGCTAAGTCCCACGTCACCAACGTGAGAGATATTTCACCTGGAGGCCACCGAGCTCTGCCTGCTCCTGAGCTTTAGGGAAGATCACCTCAATCCCACTCACTCTCATGCCCTGCCCTGGGCAAATCCAACGTCCTCCTCAAATCTCCTGTGCATTCCTCAAAGGGGAGATTATTTTAGTCAACTCTGGCTCTCAACTCTCGCTTCCGCTGAGCCAGCTAACCGCACAGGTTGTCGATCCTGTGCCTGCCAGGCTATTTCTTCCCATGGCAGATTCGTCCAGGTAAGAACCTGGCACCTTCCTCAGTTTAAAAAACAGCTCTCACCAGGGTCATATGTGTGAGCACGTGGAGCATTAGAGCAACGCACGCAACTTCCACTTACACACAGATACACCTTTTTGTGAAGCAGTCAGCCCATACTTAGAGACTTTCTGTCAACTCTGTGACCCCACAGGCCCCAGCCTCATCCTCTCTCTGTGTCCCTTCTTCTTCCTTCCATCTCTCCTCTTCGTCACCTCCTGGTCAGGTCAGCCTTTGCAATGACAAAAGGACCATCCATTTTAAGAGGCCTATCTTCTTAGAAGGCTGTTGTAAATTCTTTTTTCAATTTTTTAAATCGTAAGTTGACAGAGTATCATGCATATTTATGGGGTACAATTTTGATGTTTAATTATAAAATATTTCAAACATTTAGAAAAGTAAAGAAAATAATACTAAGAGTATATTTTAAGATTTAACAAATATAAATTAAGAATAACAGATGTTAAAATGTGGCCATTTTTGCTTCAGGTGTCTCTCGCTCTCTCTCTCTGAAATAAAATGCTTTCCATACAGGTAAAGCCCAGACCCCTCCCATTCCTTTCCTTCGCTCTCACCCTCCCTAGGGTTAACCAGTATCCAAAAGTTGTTGCATCATTCATCATCATTTTGTACTTGTATTATATGTGAATGTTTCCATAAACAAGATATAGTATTTTGGGGGGTGTGAAATATTTGCTTAAATGGTGCAGTGTAGTGGATGCTGAGAATGAGCTTTATGAGTAAGAACAACATTGTCTTACTCTGGTATCTATGTGTTACAATATCAACCATGAGCCCAGTGGCCCAGCATCTTATAGGTACTCAATAAATATATTCTGCATAAGAGTATCTCCCAAATTATCATCAACAACCTAAGATGCCAAGACAAGAAGGTGGTATTTTATACACTTTATATTTGGCCTAAGAAACTTCAATGGCTACGGATAACTCCTCCAACACAGGTATGTGCTTTCCTAGAATAAGGGTGGCTTTATACACGCCTCATTGAGGAGCCTTCTGTCTGCAAAGCACAATGTGTCACCACCCTTCACGTGACCCTGGGATCTCCTGAGACTGAAGTTCTTAGTCCATATCCTCCCATTCCCAAAACCGCTGACTTCATAAGTGAGCACAGCCTCTCCTCTTCCACCACTCTGATTTCACGCCCTCAAATGCCAAGAAGAGTACCTGACGTCATTATCTCTGGAGCAGCCAAGGACACCAGCAGTCACTGAGTTCAAGGGAAGGGCCTAGGTCCCCAAGGCAGTGTTTATTCTGCCAGACTGTGAAGGAGCAGAATCCTTCCAACTCCTGGCTGCGACTCCAACTCCACGTAAGGCAGAAACCCCACCCACAGTAATGGTGCTGGGAGCTGTTCTAACTTCCTTTGTCATCCTGACTTTCAGTAGAGGGACCATATAATTTATCATCCAAACTCTTACAATTGGAGAGTGAAGATGGTACTATTAATAATAACACCAGATTAATAGGCATAAATAAAGACCACTTTTGGCAAACCAGGATGTATGGTCACCCTAAATCAAGTAACCTCGTAAAAAAGCCAAGTATGATATCCTCTCTTATAAGGTGCCTCAAGTGGTATACTATCAGAGCCTCAGGGAATGGTTTTCTTAATCCCTTCCCAGTATGAGTCTAATGACGAATGAGTTCATTCTCTTACAGCAACATGTGAAGACCTAACCTTCTTATCGCTAAGTTCAGGGAGAGGAGAAAACTCTTTAGCAGACAGTAATTTGATTCACTTTCATTTCTTTTTTTCTTTTCCCACAAGGATGAAATTAGGGCCAATTCTTCCCCCACAATCCTCTGAAACTTTCAGGGAAATGACAACATATGTCAGACTAGTATAAATCAGAGGAGAAAAAATATCGCCAGTAGATCAAAACTGTGGCTCTGAAGCAGAGTCCATTTGGCACCAAGAGTAATATTCACTGGGTGACCATATGGTGCCATGGATAAGAAGAACATGAGCTTTAGTACTAGACAAATTTGGATTTGAGTCTCAGCTTCACCAGTACTGCCCATATGATTTTAGACAAGTTACTTCTTTAAACCTCAATCTATCAATCTGTAAAATGGGGGTGAGGATAATATAATATCAATCTCAGAGGTTAGTTAAAAATTTTCAGTAAGATAATAAATTTAAAGCCGCAGAGATACTTCTTGGCACATTTTAAGTGCCTAGCAAATATTAGGTATAATTATTACTCATACTGTTTCAATCTTCATTGTATTTTTTCAGCATTATCTCTACTTCCACACAAATACTCTCAGTCTAATCAGACCGGCTACTTAACTTTTCCAAAAACTGTCTTGCCTTTGTCACCTCTGTATTTTTGCTCCTACTCTGCCTGCCACCTGGAACCCTGGCCTCTTTCCTCTCTATTTTTATCCTCTTGGTTCAGTGTGGACGCATCTTACCTATTTCCCAAGGCCCACTTCAAGCGCTACCCCCTCCAGGGAGTCTTCTGAAAGGTGAGTTCTCCATCCCCAAGTCCATTATTTTGTTATCATTTTCCACCATGCATTACAGATTAGTATTTTCTTAATATACTATAAATTCTTCAAAGACTCACACAACGTCTGATGGAGATTTCTCTTCCCCATAGTGTTTATCATATTACCTTGCAAAAAGTACTCAAGAAATATTTCTTGGCTATAGTAAAACATAGAACACAGTGATTAGCAGCCGGAGTCATATAGACCTGGGGCTCAATCACAGCTTGTAGCTGTGTGTTGTAAAGCAAATTATTTAACCTCTTCAAATCTCAATATTCTCTGAAAAATGGGCATAAATCAATGCTACAGGGGCAGGGTTGAGGGTCCTTGGTCTATACTTGAACATGCAGGAGATAATGGTCTTCTGTTGGATTTATGAATTATTGTTCAGTCACTGTTGCCATCAAGTTCGTTTATATTCAGTAATACACTTTAGAATGATGTATATGTATTCCCACAGTGTTTTTAAATCTTCTAATTTATGTTATTCAAATCAGCTCCTATAAATGCTGGAGACCTATGTAACAAAAGCCTCTCCTACATCTTCTACTCAGGGTCAAGTCTAACATTCCACAAGCTCTCCAGTGGGACACCTCAGTGCTCACGTGTTTTCACGTAATTTTCATAATGAGCAGTGGGAGCCATTAACCTCACCCATTGTGTCAGCTCTTAAGCTCAAGAACCCACAGAGATTTCCTTTTACCTGTCACAATAACATATACGAAAACTGAAGCCTTTTCTTGGCCATTCATAAATACCTCTTTGTAAATCCATTTTGTGATTCACCCTTCTTTTTCCACCACGTGGTTGACTTCTTCTCCCCTGACTGCTGATTCGAACACATAACTTGCTCACTACACTTCTGAGCTGTGGCACAGGCCAGCCGCCCACCTCTGCCATCCAAACTCAACGGTGTGGTTTAGTGAAGAGGATGGTCTCTGGAGCCTAACAGAACCACATGCTATTTCTGGCTTCATCAGTGACTGGCTGGAAATGCGGGATAATGCACTTACCCTTTCTGAGCTTTAATTTCCTCATTTGTAAAATGTGAGTAACTAGATAAGAGTGATTTCTGGTAAATTGGTGAGCTGTGCTGTTCTGGAAAGGCTACCCTCCCATTTGAAACATGTAGAAACACCAGAGAACATAGAACAAAGAGAAAAAAATGAATAGATAACCAAAGTTATAAATAACAAAAGGAAAATTCCCAGGTCCCAGGAACAGAGCAAGAACTCAGGCAGGGTAAGGAATGGTAGTCAAAGCCAAAGAATTCCCAAAAGGAGCAGAAATTGGCGAAAGCACTGGGGACAGGAGGTAATACCTCAATCCCTGCAAGACTCAGCACTGAACTTGAATCCCTATTTAAATTAAAATACCTATTGAAATTCGCTGGTGATGCAAAATGCCATCAGACCATGACATTGGACTTGAAATACTCCTCTACTGGCCTGGATACATGACAAGAAAGCTACGCATCAGCAAGGTGCTATGGCTAGAAATTTAGACCCATAAGAAACTGTGGGCTCTAAATTGACACGATCCACCTAGGGCAGGGGCCACACAAAGCTGAGAAATTATTACAAAAACTGACTCCGAATTGGTAAAAATCCATTGAGCTTTAGAAGAAGCAAACTCAGATCACTTATAAGGAAGCTGATACATCTCACGTCATTGGGACCCAATTTCCACCAAAGATGAGTTTACTACAGAAAATGATTTTTGAAACACACAAGTTAATAAGCCACATGAGGGAAAGTCAGACACCATAAATAGAGGGAATTTGTAATAGAAAACAAGAGATTAAACAAAATAAAAAACATTTTTAAATAAATATGTTTTTGATAGTCGGAGAGAAGGAACATATAATAAATACAAGGCATTATTAAAATATTTCGAAGATTTCTTAAAATTTTTTAAGAATTTAAAAAAAATTTTAAAGAACCAAATAAGAAATCTTGACAATGAACATGTAGTCACTGAAATATTAGAGAAATACATATATATTTAAGGGATGAGTCAAAAGCAGACTATTCGTAATAGTGGAAATAATTGATAAATTAGAAAATGGAGATGATAAATACATGGGATACTTTACATGTGGCAACAAAATGGGAAGTATGAAAGAAAAGGTAAGAGAATTAGAGGGTAGAGAGAGAAGGCCTACACGAGTCTAATAGGACTTGTAGGAGAACACAGAAAATGAAGGGAAAAGCGATAGCAGTATTGAAATAGAGATCGGATGATATATTTTTCAGAATTTAAGAAAGATACACATCCTCAGATTAAGGGAGCACTGGAAAAAGCAACAACAAAGTTCTCCTAGATACACTATAATGAAGTAACAAAATATGAAAGGCAAAGTGAAAACATCAAGACCCCCTAGAGTAAAAGATGATTCACAAAGGAATGACCATTACATAGAAAAGTCTCCCCATTAGTAATAATAGATACCAGAAAACAACAGAACAATTTCTTCAAAGAGCTAAGGAAAAATATTTGCCTATCTAGATTTCCATAATCAACAGCATTCTCGTGCAAAAAAAAATGAGGACAAAGTAAATATATAATCAGGCTCCAAAAAAACCTGAGTTTCTTAGTCACAGTTCTCACTTACACTATTTCTAAAGAATATTGTTCAGCCAAAAGAATCCAAAACCCATATGGAAAGAGAGGGATTAAGGAAGCAAAAAGGGAAAAGAAATTGGCAAATGTGTTAGTAAAGTTAAAATATCGATTATTAAAAAAAATAATATTGACAAATTTGGGTGAAGGTGATTTTTTAAAAGTTCAAATTAAAAAAAATAAAAATAAAAATTGGAATAAAGTTAAGAACATTTTATGGTTTGGAAAGAGATTAAAGATATTGATTCACTTCAGACCTTTTAATATATACGTGTTAAAAGGTAAAGGCAACTACTAAAAGAATAAAAACAGAATGTAGAACTTCTGTAGAGAAGCAAAAAGGGAATAAATAAATCATGATTTATCAAATAGATGGCAGATAGGGAGGGAGAAAGAAGAAGGGGAGAGGAGAAGGCAAAGATATAGAAAACACAAAATAAAATGATTTTTTTAAAACACAAATATACCTAAATAAATATAAATAAATTCAATTCTCCTTTGAAAAGACGAACTATTAGATTGTATGGCTTTTTATCCCAATATATACTGTTTACAAGACATACCTAAACAGAAGGACACAGAAAAGTTAAAAATGAAGGGATCAAAAAATTATATACCACATAAATGGTAGTCCAAAGATTTTTCTCATGGAGTTGACAGACTAGTTCTAACATTCACGTAGAAAAGTAAAGGGATGAGAAGAACCATAAATATCTTGAAGAAGATAAACAAGGAGGTGGATCTTGCCTGAGTAAGTATCAAGACTTATTTTAAATCATAATAATTAAAGCACTGTTGTATTGGTGTGGAAATAGACAAACAGATCAATATTCAGCCTACATGTATATGGAGACCTATGTTACAAATTAGTGGAAAAAGGAAAGACTGGACACTCGGTGGTGTGGAACACATGGCCATGTGTTCAGAAATTCATAAAAGTGAATAGATCCCTACATCGGCCCATAGGCAAAAAAGGAATTCCATACAGATTAAAAATCTTGATCTGAAAAGCAAACTTTATAAATGTTTAGAAAATATTCTAGAGTAAGGAAAATATGTTTGTGATATTAGGAGAGGAAGACATGAAAATCAAAACCCATAAAGAAAAAGGTTGATATATTTGACTACAACACAAAAGAAAAATGTTAGAATGACAAAAAATATCATAAAGTGAACATGTGAGCAACAGACCAGAAAAAGATGTTTACAATGTATGTGACAGATAGTGGATTAGTATCCAAAGTATATAAAGAATCATGACCCTTGTTTGAGTGAGCAGTCTCCATTCACAAGAAAGAAATATGAAGCTGTCTACCTAATGCCATTGCCTTGAGGGTTAAGATTTCAATATATGAATTTTGAGAGACGATAACATTCAGTACATATTAGACTCTAAAGATATAATTGCTTACTTAATCTATAATTTATAGAGTAATATTAATATCTAATATATAGTTTTCTTGTTAAATGCAGTTCCAAGCACTTTACATGTTTGGATTATAAGTCACTGTTTGTATATTGGATTGTTTCCTTCAACTCATACAAATGAACTCCAGTATTTCCCATTAAAAACAAGACAAATCTCCCTTGAACTCTTATAACCCTCCAGCTACTCCATTTCTCTGTGCTTTTTCATTTGTTTAAGGGTTGTCTACAAACGTGTGTCCACGTCTTCATTTTCTGCTTACTCTTTATTTACTACAACCTGGGTTTCACCTACACCACTGCACAGAAATTGCTCTTATCTAGGTTGCCTATAATCACCATGTTTCCAAATCCAACGAGCACATTTTTGCCCTCATCTCAGTTGATTTCATAGTAGCATTCTACACAGTCACCCAGTCCTACCTTACTGAATTCCCTCCTGTATTGGCTTTTATGACACTCTTCGGTCTTGGTTTTCATGATATCCCATTGACTCCTCCTTGCCTCTTCTTCTACCCAATCTTTAATTGTTGGCTCTCCCCCAACCCCAGATGCCACACTCTCATCCTCTTTCTCCATATTCTCTCCCTGTGTAACTCAGTGATTCTCAACAGAGCATAATTTTGCCCTGTAGAGGACATTTGTTAGGGATTAGAGACATTTTTGATTGTCACAATTGTGATATATTACTGGAATCTAAAGAACAGAGGATGTTAAACATTGGTGGTGAGTACAAAATCCTACAATGCACAACCTAGCATCCCATAACAAAGAAGTATCTGGTCCAAAATGCTGATAGTGCTGACGTTGAGAGACCCTGTACATCCAGTCCCTGTCTGGATGTACAGGGACTGTACATATAGACTGTCTGTGGCATAAAACATGTCTTGTCTTCTGGTATCTAATCTCCCCTTTATTTTAGTAATAGAACTGACACCTCACCCGGTGGCACCTGGCCATCCAGTTTATAGACACTGGGTTACCGTCTCCTGTGCAGCTAATTAACATATGCAACTTCTGGGTCATTTCCTTACAAAGACGGTGCCCTCTTTTCCCCTTTTCCAAGATGATGAAATGCAGTCCTGGTGCTAGTGAGCCAATTTCCACCATACAGAGAAAAATAATATTCAAAGCAATGACAAGTAAACAACTTAAAAGTAACATGAATCCCTAAATGACCTTGTAGAGTGGAGCTGTCTGCCTAATCTAGATCACACACACACCTCTGAACCATTACAGGAATGAGAAGTACACATGTATCTTGTTTGATCCACTGCATTTGTAGGCTTCATTTTTTAAATCTTAGTTGAATTGATCTCCTGACTGACACACCATCTATATACTGATGGAGCTATAATTTGTAACCATGATCTTGAGCTGCTCTCTAAACTCCAGATTTATAAATTAACTACCTACTTTATATGCACTCTTGGATATCTCCCAGAATCTCAAACTTAACATTTTCAAAATGAAGCTCTTGGTTTAACCACCAAACCACTCCTCTTTCAGCCTTTCCTCCTCTGAAGAAGTGGCTCTAAACTTTAAGTCACCCTTGATTACTCTCTCTCTCTCTCAACCCCAAAACTATTCCCTCATTTCTGCTTCCAAAGTAATCATGATATATGCAGACTTTTTTTGATGGCTATTTCTACCATCTGGGTTCAAACCACTACCATCTCTCTCATGGACCATTGTGATAGTCTCTGTGCCGGGCTTTCCACGTTCTCCCTTGCTTCTCCAATCCATATTCCACAGAGAAACCAGACGAAATCTTTCTAAAATTAAATCAGATGCCTTTCACAAAACTTTTCAATGTCTTCCAAAGATACTCAAAAATAGATCCCATACGTCTTTCCCAGAGCCCGTAAAGACCAGCATGACCTAATCCCTGGTCCCCATTTACCTGTATAACTTCATCTTGGGCCACTCTTGCTCTTTCCACCTGATGGCCAAGCCACACTTGTCTCCTTTCAGTCCCTCACACAAAGAAAGCTCTTTCCCTTCACTCACTCTGTTCCTTCTATCTCGAGGGCATGTACCCCCACTCCATGCATAACTGACCCATTGCATTCCGAATTCCCTATCTTCAGAGATACCCCCAAGGTCATGCTAAATAAGATTCTTCTCTTTTTCTTATTCTCTGTGAACGGGCCCTGTTTATTTCGTTCATGAAACTTAAACACCATTTATTATTACACACGTACTTGTGTGTGTGTTTTTTATATCTCTCCCACGGGTACAGAGATTCTGACCGTTTTATTCACCAATGTGTACTTAGTATCAGTATTGCACATGGTAGGCCCTCAAGAGTATGTGCATATGTGTGTGTGTCTGTGTAAGTTGCTTATTTATATTTAATTGAATGAAATAATGTCTCAGCAAGCCAAGATTTACCCTAGATTTCAGTCCATAAATTCTAGCCAGCTGAAAGTAGGTTAGGATGAACATTAAGGGCAGCCTCAAGAGGGAAAGGAGATACACTCAGACACCATGAGGCTTAATGAGAGATGATTGGACACAGCAGAGGGCATGTGTGGGAGGGAAGAGAACATGATGCTGATTTGGGAACATGCATCTCTGTTCAAACCATCACTCAGTTCCAGTTAATAGGAAAATGTAAAACAGGACCAACTTAGAAGCTAATTGTTTAAGATGTTTGGAGGAGAGGAAAGAGAGAAGAAAGGAAAGATAGAGAAGGAAAGGCACAGAATGTTCTTGATATTTTTATTCTATACAATCGAGAGTGATGTACCACTGGGGAAGAGGAGAGGGAAATTTAATGAAGTACTTGGAAAACGTTATTGCTGGAACTAAAGTGATTCGTGCTGGTCTTTGAGAAAGGGCTTATTGAATAGTTGGCTGCCAGTCCTAGTTCCTGATGACAAAGACTGTCTGTGTATAAATTATTCATGTGGTTTTTCCAGCAAGTACTGGTCACACCATTTTCATCTCCTTTTCCTGACAGTGTCTCTAGTAGTCCCTGGCTTCCCACAGTCTCACCTCCCCCTCCACGTACCCCCCCCTCCAAATCGTGCGAGGCTTCTCAAACCTGTGCCTGGTTTCACATTTGCCAACATTGATCTGGTATGCCAGTGTTTGGTGTGTGTTTCTGGTTTTCTCCCAGAGAGCAGAAGCGCCTTGAGCAGAAACTGACATTATTCCCAGGTCTGTTATGTACCAGATATTTTACATGAATTAAACCAGTCAGTCCTTCAGAAAATCTAATAAGAAATGTATTCCTGTTCCCATTTTACATGTGAGGAAAGTAAGGCTCAGGGAAGTTATATACTTTTTCTCAGTCGCACAGCTAATAAGAGTCCATGTCTGGCCTTTTTGATTCCAAAGCACATGATCTCTTCTCTACATATGATACCTCTCAGCTACAAGGCAGGAGTTTTTAGACAAATGAAACTACCTCACTATAGCCAGTGTGATCTTTTTAAATATATAGAAATAACCATGTCATGCTCCAGCTAAAAACACTTCCTGAAGTAGTTCCCTGCTACCTAGAGATTATGTTGCTCCCTCTCCTGGAGATGTTAACCCCTCAGCTCTAAATCCACACCCAAATTCACATGCACACATGTGTGCAGTCATACACACAGATATATACATACACACACATCGTTCACAGTTTCATTTAAATAACTACGAGCACACATTGCTTAATGATGGGGACGTGTTCTGAGAAATGCACCATTAGGTGATTTCATCAGCGTGCAAACATTATAGAATGTGTTTACACAAACCTAAATGGCATAGCCTACCGCACACTTAGGCTATGTGGTATAGCCTATTGTTCCTGGGCTACAAACCCATATATCATGTTATTGTACTGAATATTGTAGGCAACTGTAACATGATGATATTTGTGCATCTAAACATATCTAAGCCTAGAAAAGATACAGTAAAAATACAATTATCATAATCTCATGGGGCCACCATCACATATGCAGTCCACTATTAACCAAAACATCATTATGTGGCACATGACTGTACTTCTTTTCAACCTCTTTTATACCCCAAACCAGTAATTCACCAACCGCAGGGTGTATACAAATTATCTGGGAAGGTTGTTAAAATTTCCAATTCCCAGGCATCACCCTAAGAAACTCATTATCAGTGAATTTCAGGAGAGAATCAAAAATCTGCGTGTTAAACAATCACCTGAAATGATTCCGATGCAGTTGGTTCCCAGGCCCACCTTCTGCGAGATATTCCTGGTTGTAAGATTTCATTACACATTTGCCGTCCTCTTTGTAGCGCTCTCATTCAAGGTTCATTCATCCAACCAACATTTGTTAAGTATTCACTACATTCCAGACATTTTCCTAGACACTGGGGACACAGCAAAGAAAACAAACTCCCTGTTCTCATGGAGCTTATAATCTCATTGGAGATTAAAACCAAAAATTAAATCAATGGATGTATGACATAGACAGATGGTGGCAAAGAGTAATAAGGAGAGTAAGGAAATAGTAATAGGAAGCCATCGTATATTAATATCATTTATTTAATATTTTCTCCTTAAAGAAAAGAGCTTTATCTGTCTTTTTTACCTCTTCATCCCAAGTTATCAGGCACCTAGCACTCGATAAACATCTGCTGAGGTAGGAATAGGACTACTTTATAGATGCTAGGAATAAGGGCCCATATAATGGCTTTTATAAAGCTAGGAATGATGACATAATGCCTAAAGCTACCATCTAGAGCAGCCTATATGAACATCCCCAAGTAGAAATGAGTGGTTCAGATTCAAGGAACTTAAGTTGTATCACAAAAACAGAATAACGGGTGTTCTACTTTTAACCAAGATGGAGTAACAGGTGTTTGGATTTGGTCTTCCACTAAACAACAACAACAACAAAAAATAGACTCTCTCACTCTCTCTCTATATGCACAGGCACACATATATATGAAACCATGGTTTTCAGGCACTAGACATCAGACAATGCAGGACAGAGACCCATGAAAGTCAGGAAGCAAACAAGGCAATCGCAGTTGCCCCAGTGTACTGTCTGAGGAGAATTTCCAGACAGCAGCACAGGGAGGTGGAACCCAGGCAGAGCCCAGCCATCACCCTGAATTGAGGGAGATCTTGGTGTCTGAGGAGGTAAAGTGGCTGGAGTTTGCAAGATAGGTCCCTGGAGAGAAGATATCTGCACAGAGAAAATGAGCTCCAGGAAATTCAAAAGGTCCCCCTTAAATTTTCAGCTGAGTATCGACCATCACATACATGCATGTGAGGAAACTGTATGAGACGGTGGAAAGAACATCCCAAAAGAAGCAGAAGTGACAATTGCTAGAGATCCTTCCTCCAAGAATAGTTTGTGTTCTCACCAGCCAGAGTAGAACACCATGCAAGTCATGTTCTATCAGGAAGAATATTCAGAAAGGTATTGCCTCAGCAAAGGGAAAATTTAGCCTAGATCAAAGGCTGTTCCAGTCCTACCTAAAAAAGCTTAAAAGCAAGCCTCAAAAAGATCAAACG
This sequence comes from Propithecus coquereli, assembly GCF_000956105.1. NCBI lineage: Eukaryota > Metazoa > Chordata > Mammalia > Primates > Indriidae > Propithecus > Propithecus coquereli. The sequence goes on from NW_012136192.1 coordinate 1,724,439, forward strand.
ACTTGCTAATAATGTAATTGCATTCCAGAACAAGGTAAAAAAAAATATTTATTAGAATATAAAATCAACTAGCACCCAACAATTATACAATGTCTGGTACCCAATCAAAAATTACCAGGCATGCAAAGAAGCAAGAAAATATAACCCATACTGAGGAGAAAAATGAATCAATAGAAATAGACTCAGAAAACACAAAGATGATAAAATTAGTAGACAAAGACATTAAAACAGTTATTATTAATTATATTCCATATGTTCAAGATGGTAGAAGTATGACTAACCATGTTTTGTAGAGATATAAAAAATATTTTTCAGAAGACCCAAATTAATCTTCTAGAGATGAAAACTATAATTTCTGAGATTAAAAATATACTGTATGGCCGGGCGCAGTGACTCACGCCTGTAATCCTAGCACTCTGGGAGGCCAAGGCGGG
>NW_012136192.1:1734761-1852170 GCF_000956105.1 Propithecus coquereli
AGGAAAGGAAAGGAAAGGAAAGGAAAGGAAAGGAAAGGAAAGGAAAGGAAAGGAAAGGAAAGGAAAGGAAAGGAAAGGAAAGGAAAGGAAAAGCATACACATATTCTATTTTGTTTGAGTTCTATCGCTTCCAGGTCAGACATTCTGGGTTTCCATGTTTTTGCCTTTAGAAAATTCTGCACCTAGAAAACAACTGTTTCTATGGGTATCCAAAAGAATAAAACTGCTATTTAGAAGAAGAGCAGACTGTGGTCTCCTCTACACATTTGCAGAGAGAGTAGCATCAGATCAGAGGAGATGTTGTTCATTAAAAAAATGACATTCATTGTGTTGAACCTCACCTGTATGTCCCACCCCAGGATATAGTCTGCAAGGATATGAAAAATTAAAAGAGAAGAGAAACACTCTGCACAATTACGTGAGAAGAACTTTGAATCTCAGTAAGCAACCCAGGCGAGAGATTGTTTTTGTACCACAAAACCAGCAAGTGGTAAGGAATGGCTGATGAATTTTAAGACAAAGATATCTAATATTCAATTTTAAGTGCTGTCTATATGGTGCTATACTGTAATCCCTTAGTTACCGAAAAGCTTCAGTAAAAGACAAAAGAACGTAACAGGAGACACCAAAAGCAGTATTTAGGAAGCACGCGGGGGCATTGATAAAGACGTGTAAACTCCACAAAAATTCACAGGTGAGAGTTTCCATACCAATATCTTATTTGGATTTTTAAATAAAGGTTGAGCCCAGAAGGCGAGGGGACTTAGGGTCACCCACACAACTGACACTTGAGTTATGTATGATTGATCTATTTCTACACAATGGAGAAATACCTTTTCCAAGTGATGGCAAATACCGCTATGAATGTTATCTCCTCATCTTTATCTTACCATTGTCTAGTTTGTTTTGCTCCTACTTGGGTCCTATTCCAGACTATTGTCCTCTTCACTTATGGTTACATTCCACTCCTTAAACAATTACGTCTACTACAGCTCCATGTTTATGTACAATAGTGACTGTGTACTGATGTTTAATCATAATAAAAGTAATCTATACAAAGTAGAGATGGATTTCAAAAGAAAAAAAATAATTTAAGCCTCTTTTTCTTTTGACATTTATTTCTTTCAATATGTCAGCCGATATATAATAACATTCTCACTTTATCAAGGCCAAAAGTTACATGCCAAGAGATCCATTGAGTCCACAAATATTTATTGTTCATCAGTGTTATGACTGACACTGCTAGGAGGTAGGGCCACAGAGATGAATAATAAATGTTCACGATTTAGTTAGGGAAAAAGAAATGAAAACAAAAATGGAAGCTAGTGTATACACCAGGCTAAGACAATATGAGGAAGTATGAAAGACTCTGGCATGGGGAGATGGAACAACCTCAAAAGAAGGTGACATTTGGAGCAAGTTTTGAAGAATTCATGGGAATACACCAAGCCGAAAGGAGGCAAAGGGCATGCCAGGAAGGCAAGGGCATGAACCTGTGAGCAGCGGCCACATAAATAAGGGAAGCTTGGACATGTGGGGAAATCAGCGGGAGAAAAGGGAAAGGCGGGCAGTATCAAGATTGTGGAGGTCCTTGCACCACTGGGATGTTCAGCCTTTAATCTACGTACTATGGAGATCCACCAAAAGCTGATAAAGATACAAGTGATTAAGAAGATATGTTGCTTTGGAAAGATGGGTTGGAAGGAGATAGAAATGGAATCTGGAAGTCCAGAAGATCTAAACTACAGTAATGACCACAGGGGGAGAAGGAAATTAAGTCATTATTATTAGATAAATTGGAATAGGGTAGCTCTGCTCTATTCCCTGTGCCTGGCTGCCTGAAGGTAACATTGAACTTGCCTAAGGGAAGAGGGTCCAAAAAACTTTCACTTAATTTTCCCCCGGGACAATTCCCAAATGAGAAGTTTTACATCCAAGCAATTCTTTCTGCTTTTCTGCATTTTTAACTGTGTCTGGAGCAATCTGTATTAATTAGCTCTACAACCTCTCAGTTTCCTATACCAATTGCTGAAAGGAAAACCTTCTGCCTCCACTAAGGTTTCAATTGCCAAAGGAGGACCCTAGGGCTTTAGTGTGTAAATGGCAGAGACAGGGGTGAAGTCCACATGGCTCTGAGCTCCTAGAGCAGCACCGTTTCCACATCCCAGAGCTGGATTGATTTGCAATCCTTATCTTCCCCACCCCCTGATCTTTACCGCCTCAGGCAATCTCTGGAAAGCCAAATTGTGTTCCTATCCCCTTTACAGACAATCCATTCAAAATGACCTTTTGCCAAATCCTCAGGGGTTTAGAGATCCTTGGGGGGATTTTGTAAAGCTTTGTTGTTTTTAGATCAAACTTTCTCTTTTGTTTCTCTTTTCTCACTTGGGCCTTGGAGGAGAGCTCAGCTCTCAGTTTGATGGTGAGCTATGCTATAGGTTAAACACCTATCCCTAAAGGGATCTCTTAGAGTCTTTCATGAACAACATTGGCAACTGGCTCGGTTCACTCAACGCGATGGCTGAGGACGTACTTACGCAACGATGGGCAATGAAGATTCATCTGCTGTAGCTCACCTGTATCTGCACAGGCTAACTTATTGAGAAGGAAAAGTTGGGTTTAAATATTGTATAAAATATCTTAATGACAAATTAGTTATGAGTTTTGGGGCATAATTCAGCAGATTATTTGCAAAACCAAATAGCGCTTCCCCCCTTCCTGACATTCTGCTTTGTATCATTTCTGTATGGATATTTCTTGTGTACCACAGTCAGAGGAAACCCGAAAAGGATACTTCTGTCCAACACCTCCATTTTTCTTTCAGAATAAATATCAACTTTTGTGAGTTCTCCTTTATACAATTTTAAATAGTGCCAGACAGATTCAGAACAAACATCTGAAAGAATCCCGTGAAGGTACAAAGGAGGTCACTAAAACCCAGAGAAGTTAAGTGGCTTACCCAAGTCACACGGGAAGTTTGTGGCAGAGCTCGAATTCTACCCAGATGCCCTGGTCCTTCATCAAAACTCTTTAGCTACATTTCTTTACATGCAAAGTTCATTTCCTTCCAAGTATCGTATCTGAGCAGAAAAAACAAAAACAATCACGCTATAGATGTAACACTTCCTTGAACAATCCCGCCCACCTGTGATGATATCCCAGTTAGTAAACAATCGTGAGTCCTGAGTCTTGGTATTGATTTGTGCGTTCACACGTGCAACACGCACTTGTCAGCCATTTGCCCAGGCACCTCACCTGGGGCTAGGTAGTAGGATAACAATGAGATAACACAAACCAGACTTTTAAGAGCTTCTCAGTCCAGACAGCAAAACACACTAAAAATAACACATAATATGTGGTCTAATCCTGGAATGTGAAAAGTTCTGGAATCTAGAGGAGAGAAGGCTGAAAAGTGAAGGGGACAATCTGGGACTCTGACCAGTAGCTAGAAGTTTTCCAGAGGAGGAGAAAAGGGAAAGACTTTTCAGGCAAAGGCCAGCACGAACACACACACGAAGCTGTTGAGATGCAGACGCAGAACGGGGTTGGTGCTAGTGTTCTGGGGAAAAGTAGGCAGAGCCTGTTTTCTGCCACCTCTACTAAGTTTAATGCTTTCCGAGGGCAGATACAAGGTTTTCAAACCGGAGTTCCCATCTCCTGTGATCTATTGAGGGCTGGCCTATTTTGTCTGACCATAAAATGGTCTACAACAGAAAATTCCTGCTCAGGGGGCGCCCTCTCTTGGCAAGCGGTCACAGGCAGCGTTTCTCTCCAAGAAGGAAAAATGGTTAGCTTTCTGATTAGAATTGCCTACAGCTGTGTCCTCACGCAAAGCTAGAAAGAAAACGCAATTTCCCTGATAGGTTACTTTAGTTGGCAATAAGAGTAGATGAGGGAGAAAGAGCCATAGACTGAGAAAAAAACAGACCATGCCAGCCTAGTGACCTGTAAGCCTTTGGGCCTCTTGTTTATAAAATTAGTGGATTGCACCAAATGATCTTAGTCCCTCCTTTCTCTGACGTTCCCTGACTTCTAGAAACTATGGCTCTTTGTATCTTGGCTGCATATAAAATGCTTGGTACTTAGACCATATTTGCAGAACTAATGGGCTCTGAAGAAACCAGAGAATCCCCACCAGGAGAGAAATATTGTTTCTGGCTGTGGCAGCTTTAGTCTCTCAATTTTCCATAGCAGCCAGAGATAATTGGCTCAAACAATTTTCCTCTTCTTCTCACATTTTTAGCAGTAAAAAGCCTGTTTGAACATGATCATTCATGTGGGTACCTACAGCAGAAGCACAATCTGCTTCTACAACACATCCCCACCACCATTCTAAACCACAAATCTGCCCACAAGAGATCATCCCAAAGGCACTTTCTGAGTGCATCGTGGAACTCGGAGGATATCTCCTCCCTAAGTGATTTTATGTTTCCGTCTTGCAATAAAAGGAGCTTAAGCCTCTTGCAATAAAAGGAGCTTAAGCATGCTGAGGGCCCACAGCTGAGAAGAGTAGCGAGGTGCGCCCTGAGCGCGGTGGTGTCTTGGGATTTAGACATTCCCCACGGATCGTTCTGGCAAGTACATGATCACAGGGAAAACGGTTCCTGGAAACGGGGAAGGAGACCCAGCGCCGTGGGGAGGGGAGAGAAATGAGCCAGAGAGGCAAACTGTGAGCGGTCGCGTGGAAAAAAAAATTAGTTTATTTTTTCAGTTGTTGCCCAAAGAATGTCACTGGTGACATAAAGAAGTGGAAAATGAGAAAACGCCATTATCATCCAAAAGCCATTACCATCCGTTTCCTGCTCCTGGTGAGAAGGAAAATTGGACCATAAACCTTAGACTTACACAGGGTTGTGGTCTCGTAATGCCCTCTACTGGTGGGGAGGAAGAGTGCAGCTGCCGACGCTGTGTTACTGCGGACCAGCTGCCTGCGTAGTCCCCCTGCGCTTCATTTCCTTCTTCCATAAAATGGGGATAATAATAGCACTTCTCTTACAGTAACCTTGGAAAGATTAGATGAGCTAACATATATAATGCATTCAGCATGGTGCTAGCTATCATGACATTTATTGTTTCCTTCTACCTTCATTGTTCTTTTTTTCCAAATCAAAGCCTATCAATAAATCTGCTGCATTTTCATTATGTTCAAAGTATCATATGTAATAGACATTTTTATCCCTATCCCTATGCTCAGTGAATTAAATCTGTTTTGAAGATGAAATACAACACTGCTGAAAAGTTAAGTTAGGAAGATACATAGAGAATACTGAGTCATCAAAAGAAGGGTTTTCGAAGTACATTATTAATTCCTTTTTTTTTTTTTTTTGAGACAGAGTCTCACTCTGTCACCCAGCTATAGTGCAGTGGCATCATGATAGCTCACTGCAACCTCAAGCTCCTGAGGTCAAGCAATCTTCCTGCCTCCCAAGTAGCTTGGACAACAGGTGGGCACCACCACACCTGGCTAATTTTTCTGTTCTTTGTAGAGATGGGGTCTTGCTCTTGGTCAGGCTGGTCTCGAACTCCTGACCTCAAGTGATCCTCCCGCCTCAGCTTCCCAGAGTGTTAGGATTACAGGTGTGAGCCATCACAGCTGGCCATAATTCTTAAATTAGTTTTGCATACAGTGAACTTTTCAGAGGAGAAAAGTAATGTAAAACTATGGTGGAGGTAGGATTTGGACTCAGTCTTGAAAAGTGGATTCTAGGTAAGGAGAATAAGTAAGAATGAGCACAGAAGGCACAGGGAACTAGAATGACAATCAATCAATCAGTTAGTCAATTAATGAGTTGCGAGGACAGTTAAGGAAGAGTTGAGAGACAAGGGGATGATAGTTTTTCTAGATATACATCAATAATGAAAAGTAAAGCTGAAAGGTAGATTGGTGCTAATAGAAGACTAAGCTAAGAACTAGCAAATCTAAGTGGACAGAAAAAGCATTCTGTAGGCAGGGGAAAGATATATAAAAGGAGGTAAAATGTAGGAGTTAAAAGCACAGGCTCTTAGCACCACTGCCTATGTTCAAACGTTAGCTCTGCCTCGAAAAAACTTAAGACCTTGGGCAACTTTCTCAACCTCTCTGTGCCTCAGTTTTCCCATGTGTAAAATGGGTTGATAAAGTTACAGAGAGTTCTTGTAAGGGTTAGATGGCTCAATTCCCTGTATAGCAGATAGAAGAAAACCTAGCATGCAGTAAGCTCTCAGCCAGTGTTAGCTGTTAGGGTGATGACAATGTGATGGTTGTCTGCCTCTTAGGTGATTCTTCATTACTTCAGGATTGAAGTCAATCTAGCTTTGTACAATTGCTACTAGTAACAGGACACCTTTCTCTCTTAGTACTAATGAAATTCTTGAAACCACCGGACCCTTAGAAATGTTAAAAGAAAAACTTTAGATAAATTAAATTTAACACTGAATGTCAAAAAAAATCAAATTTAACAGAATTTAATTGAGAAAAGAAAGAATCGTCATTCAAGCAGTCCCCCAAACCAGAATAGGTTCAGAGAGTGCTGTTGTGTGGTCGGAGCGGATGCATGGAAAGAAAAAGGAGAGCGATGTATAGAAAACGGAAGTGAGGCACAGAAATAGCTGGATTGGTTGCAGCTGGGCATTTGTCTTATTTGAATAATTAGCCACCTGAGATTGGAGAAAATTCGGTGATTGGTACAAGGGTGGGTTACGGTCTGTTTATATCTAGTTAGGTTGCCGTTCACCATGTATGGAGAAACCTTTAGCCTGAATTTAAAATGTCTAAAGAGGCAGCTTTCAGCTAAACCTAATTTAACAGGAATCTTTAGTGAGCTTGTGTTTCCCAATTGGCTTCATAGAAGTAGACCCGGGCACTTTGAAAGCTCCACTCAAAATATTACTTTTCCCTGAAGCTAGGTGTATTAGTCTGTCTGCTAAGGCTGCCACAACAAAATACCAGAGATTGGGTGGCTTAAACAACTGAAATTTATTTTCTCACAGTTGTGGAAACTCTGTAAAGACCAAGATCAAGGTGACCACAGGTTTGGTTTGCAGATGAACGACCGCCTTCTCACCGTGTCCCTACATGGTCTTTTTTGCTATGCATGTACATCTCTGCTGTCTCCTCGTATGCCCTAATTTTCTCCTCCTATAGAGACACTAGTCGGATTGGATTTGAGCCTACCCAAATGGCCTCATTTTAACTTACCAACCTCTTTAAAGGCCCTATCTCCAAATACAGTCACATACTGACGTACTGGGGGTTAGGGCTTCAACATACAAATTTTGGACACAATTCAGCCTGTAACATTAGGCTAGGCCCTTTTTCCTCATTATAATATTTTCTCTATTCCCTTGTCAAGAAGAACTCTTTTTAGCACCATTATCTCATAATAAACAATTTGAGACTTTATCAACAAAGGCAAGAGGCATATTTGTGAATGGCTCATGCATCTGTCCATTCCCCAAATATGTCTTTAATGCTTATAGCATGCCACACTCTGGGCAGTGAGCAGGGACACGGCGGTGAAGAAAGCAAGCTCCCTGCCCTTGTGGAACTGACTTTCTAGTGGGGACACAGCACATACAGCATGCACGGCAACTCTTAGAGCAGGTCAGGTGGGGACAAGTGATGTGGAGAAGTGAGAGATGTGGAGAATGAGAAAAGGAGCGCCCTGGGCAGGGAGGGCTGGTATTTCATGAGGGGTGGTCATAGAAAGCCTCTCTCATGAGCAATGACCTGAAGGAAGCCGGGGAACAAGCTACGCAGACAATTGGAGAAAGAATATTCCAGGCGGACAGAACACCAAGTACTAAGATCCTGAAGTGGATGTGGCTTAGAGCAGGGGTCCACAACCTATGGTTAGTTGTATAACTATTTATTATATTTTATAACGTAATAATAATGATAGAAATAAAGTGTACAGTAAATGTAATGTGCTTGAATAATCCCCAAACCATTCCCTGACCCAGTCTGTGGAAAAATTGTCTCCCATGAAAATGGTCCCTGGTGCCAAAAAGGTTGGGGACTGCTGGCTTAGAGGGTCTAAGGAGCACCAAAGCCACTAGAGTAGAACAGGTGAGGCCGAGAGTGCTTGGAAATGAGAGGAGAGGTAGGTTAGCCAGTTTTCACAATGCCCTGCTGCCCTTGTAGGAATGTTGGAGTGAAATGGGGAATCATCACAAGGTTCTGAGCAAAGGAATTACATGGTCTTACTTATGTTTTAAAAGGTTTGCTCATTTGTGAAGATTACTCATCTTGCAAATAAATAAGCAAACAAATAAAGATTTACTGAGGTTATCTTGTTGAAAATAGACTGTCGGAGGGGAAGTGGGGAAATCTGAGCAGGTGTATCACTTGCCATAGTCAAGGCAGGAGGTAACAGAGGCTTAGCACAAAGCTGACTGGCGGAGACAGTAAGAAAGGTTTGCATTCTCAATATATTTTGAATGCGGAGCCACCAGGATTTTCTGTTACTCCATATGGTGCCCATACCTCCCTCTGGGTCGCTTTCAGCATCTTGACAATCAGCACTGTCAAAGTTCTGTTGCAGCTGAGCATTCTCCATATCATGGAGCCAAGTATACATCTGAAACCCTTATGTGTCCTCCCAAGTCCAATCTACATATCAGAATAAATGAACACTAACATTACGTAAATCCTATGTTGGAAATTGGAGAAAGATAAAGTAGGAGTCTTTATTCATCTATACCCTAATCACAGGTTATAAAAAGTCCAAAGACAAAAAGAGTGCAGAATGCCTCCAGATGGTATGATACTCAGTTAAGGAAATACAGAATGTCATCATGGGTGTGAAACATTTCTAGCCAGAAAAGGGAACAAGAGCAGCAGAAAGGAAAGCAGACCAGGGAAGCGATTGAGTTTGCTATCCCTAAAACTGGGTAACTAGCATGATGCAATTATTTCCTGTAAGGGTTCTGATTGATACTTTCAAAAACAAGCTGCAAAATTGTCTTCTCTGTAATTGCTGAAGCTAAGAATTGGTGTTGCTTCTGTTTTTCTCATTTAAAATGAATTCAGCCTAGCTCTACTCGTCTTTTCCTTCCCTGATTTTTGTCCATACTTTCTGAGATTTTAGGTCAAGATCATTTTTATTAAGTACGAGGTATTATTATAACGACGTTCACCCTTATCTGCAGTTTCACTTTCCATAGTTTCAGTTACCTGCAGTCAACAACAGTCTGAAAATATTAAATGGAAAATTCCAGAAATAAACAAATTATAAGTTTTAAATTGTGTGCTGTTATGGGCATTGTAATGAAATCTCACATCCAGCTCCATCCCACCCGGAACATGAATCATCCCCTTGTCCGGCAGGTCCATGATGTATATGCCACCTGCCCGCTAATCACTCAGTAGCTGGCTAGGTGATCAGATTGACTGTCACAGTAAGGAACCCTTATTCTACTTACTAATGGCCCCAAATCGCAAGAGTAGTGATGCTGGCAATTCAGATATGCCAATGAGAAGCCATAAAGTGTTTCCTTAAGTGAAAATGTGAAAATTCTCAACTTAATAAGGAAAGAAAAATATCATATGCTGAGGTTGCTGAGATCTATAGTAAGAATAGATTTCCTGTCTGTGAAGTTGTGAAGAAGGAAAAAGAAGTTTGTGCATAGTACATACAAAGTTCAGCATTACTCACCTTTTCAGGCATCCACTGGGGGTCTTGGAACGTATCCTCCTTGGGTAAGGAGGGTGCTACTGTATTAGTATGACCTTGATTGAAAACTGACCAGCCCTGAGGACCCCGGCTCCACACCAGCCGTATCACATAGAGGCTGATTTTTCTTCCATATCCCTGTGGTAGGCTGGAAAATGCCCTTCCCAGGAGATATCTACAGCCTAATTCCTGGAACCCATGAATGTGTTACCTTTATAACCATTTTCGCAGATGTGATTAGAGTAAGGCTCTTGAGATGGGGGGATTATGCTAGATTATCTGGGTGGGCTTAAAATGTAATCCCATGTGTCCTTATGAGAGGGAAGCAAAGGGAGATTTTACACACAGAGGAGAAGGCAATGTGAAGATATAACAGAGAGAGATTTGAAGACGCTGGCTTTGAAGATCAGAGGGATACGACCACAGGCCAAAGATTGCCAGTAGCCGTCAAAAGGTGGAAACAGCAAGGAATAGAATCTTTCCTAGTACCTCTGGAAGAAGCAGCCTTGCCAACACCTTGATTTTGGCCTCGTAGTACTAATTTTTGGACTTCTGGCCTCTAGAACTGTGAAAGAATAAATTTCCTTTGTTTTAAGCCACGAAGTTTGTTACGGCAGCCACAGGAAACTAATACGCCCACATGTTTTGGGTCCTGCAGTGTAAGTAGGTGATTCATTACCCCCAAATGCTGCTTCTAAACATTTTTTTTTTCCTCTTTCTCCATCAAATTCCTGAGCTGATATGCTTACGCTAGTGAAGAACATGTCATCGGATTTAACCACCAAATGCCTCTTTTTTTGCTGGAAACCTCCTGAGCACTGCTCTCTCACCAAGGGCTTGAGCATTCAGCTCACTGCATTCGCTTCACTGTTACTCTTTTATCCTTCTTGACCGTTTCAACACACTCTGCCCTTGCAGATTTTTTACTATCTCAACTTCAAAGATATGTCCTTCCCTCTCCTTCAGCCATACACTCGCATGGTCCTTCCTAAATCTTGTCATTGCCAATAACTTCAAAAATCTCAGTTCCAATCAAACCCCTTGGAAGCACCACTGCCAATCCTCCCAGTGCGTAAACTCTAATTCTCTGTTCCAACTCTCTCTGGACCACACAGGGACCACCCTTGCACCGACTCCACCATTTGTCACAATCTCCAGCCATACCCCTCAATGCACAAACCATATCCCCTCATACCCCTCTTTACCCAACTCAAAGGTTTTGATCTGGTATCAGAACCACTGTTTTGACCCCAGACATCAGTGTCCTAACACCCTTTTGCCTCCACCCTCTGTTTTGTTCACCTGATTAAACCTCCCATCTGCTCATCAAACTGTCTGCCTACCTTGAGCTAAACGTCTCACTTTGAATTCATGACGACCCACCTCAAACGGCAATTCCACGCTGCCCAGCAATCCTACCCTGTTTCTCTAGAATAGCTGTCTTCTCTTTCTCAAAAACAACTATTTCAAAACTTCTCCTCTTTTTATTAATGAATATACCACACGTTTCCCCCACTCAATCTCTACTAATGACCTCAACTCATTTTGGCGTGGGGGAAAAAACATCCCTCAGGAATCAGATGAAACAAAGCTCATCTTCCCACCACCAAAGCTATTCTGAACTCACTTATTTTTCCTCTCTCTCCATACAATGGAAGAATTGTTCCTGCCTCTCATTGAGACCCATCTTTCCATGTTTACTCTGGATCTCATCTCTGCTCAAGGAACTTGCTCCTACAATTTTCCCTTTTCTCTTTTGTATTATCAATTCCCCTTTGTTCCCACGGGCTCACATAATCCTTTGATATCACTCATCTAAAAACAAAAGCAAAACAAAACAAAATGTCTTTCACTCTCACACTGCCCTCCAGCTATGTCCCATTTCTCTGCAATCTTTCACAGCCAAACTCTTCAAAATAATCTTTACTCACCATCTCTACTTTCTCACCTTCTATTCTTTTCCCAACCTATATTTTTAGGGATTCTTTCCTCACTCCACCCTCTCTACAAAAAAACTCGTTTAGTTTTTAGCAAGGTCTCAAAGCTAACAGTCAATTCTCTATTCTCATTTGACTTGATCTCTTAGCAGCTTTTAACCTTGTTGGCCACTTCCTTTGTTAAACCCACTGTTGTGGTTTGAATGTGTCCCCCAAGGCTTGTGTGTTGGAAACTGAATCCCCCGGGCAACAGTGTTGAGAGGTGGGTTCTTTAAGGGGTGATTAGGTCATAAGGGCTCTGCCCTTGTGAATGGATTAATGCTGTATAGTGGCAGAGGGTTAGTTATCTCAGGAGCAGGTTCCTGATAAAAAGATGAGTTCAGCCTCCTTCCCTTCTCTCCCACAGGTGCGGATGCTCTCTCTTGCCCTTCCACCTTCTGCCATGGAATGACGCAGCACGAAGGCCCTCACCAGATGCCGCTCCCTCAATCTTGCACTTCTCAGCAAGCCAAATAAATTTCTGTTTGTTCTAAATTACTCAGTCTCAGGCATTCTGTTATAGCAGCACAAAATGGAAGGAGACACCCACTTCTCCCTAGATTTCCATAATACCATGTTCTCCTCCTTTTCCTCTTACGTCCCTGGCCACTTCTCTTCCTTATTTGTTGGATCCTTCTTCTCTGTTCATTGTCTAAATGTTGAAATACTCCAACCCCTGTCCTTATCCCTTTTCTCTCCCTATCTGCAATGTATTCTGATGTCATCTCATCCAGTTGCATCCATTACTGTAAATATTACCTATATATTGATAACTCTAAAATGTATTTGCAGCACCGACTTTTCTACTACGATCCAGACTCAAATATCCACCCCTTGGAATTCCCTTTTCAATTCTTACTGCCTGCAGAGAGGGAAGGCTGCTCACTTGCTTCACTTTTTCATATATTTTAGCATGTGATATAAACTTTATGTTTTTGGTCTCTTGATACATAAAGCCAATATTTTAGAATTCTAAAAATATCCTTTGCTTTTTCTGCAATGTCTGGCTCTAAGTCTGTGGACTTTGGTATAAATGTACGGAAGTCTACAAAGGAGCCCAAGAATGACGAATTTGACCTTTCTGGGCTGTGTCTCTCCTGAGAGTCACCACCCTTAGAAATTCTGGATGATGAAGGAGAACAGAAAGGGGCTTAAATAATTCTCAGGAAGGAGAGAGAGAAGCAATTCCTTAAAATCTGAAACATATTATCCCCTGCGACATTGTTTTATAGGTTTTCATATTTTTTCTGTGTCTTCTAAGGAATTTTAGTGGGAAGATATAAAAGGCTGCATCAGGAACTTCTTAGCCAAGTGCTATTTTAAACTGAAGGTGTTTATTTTTCATGGAAGTAACTTTCACGTACAGAAATTTTCTTCCACCTTGTGCATTTTCTTTGTGGAGCAATGCATGAGAAGAAGGAGCTAGGAACCAAGCTCAGGTCTAGAAAGGGCAGGTGCCAAAAGAAAACAGAAGAACTAAAAGAGCTTTGTACACCTCACAGTTTGCTCCAAGCTATGTCTGGTTTTATCTACACATTAAATAGGTGGTATATTTGTTTCCTAGGACTGCTATGACAAAATACCACAAAAACAGGCAGCTATAAAATAACGAAATTTATTCTCTCACAGTTGGGGAGACTGGAGGTCTGAAATCAAGGTGTCACAGGGTGGGTTTCTTCTGGAGGATCCGAGGGAGAGTATGTCCCAGGCCTGTCTTCCAGCCTCTGGTGGTTGCCAGCAACCCTTGGCGCTCCTTGGCTCACAGATGCGTCACTCTGACCTGTGTCTCTATCTCCCCACGGCATCTTCTCTCCGTGTGTCTCTGTGCCCTCACGTGGCCTGCTGTAAGCAGGACACAAGTCCTTATAAAGGACACCAGTTATTAGATTCAGGGCCCACCCTTATCCAGAATAACTTCATCTTAACCACTTACATCTTCAAAGACCTTCCTTCCAGATAAAGCTATATTCAGAGGTTTCAGGTGCACTTGAATTTGGGGGGAGATGCTCTTCCACCTAGTATAGGTAGAAAGAAAATTTTGAACTTATTCTGTGACAAAATGTGGCACTATTTCTCCAGAGGCTCCAGAGGAGCCACCTACCTGATTACAGCTGGGAAGCTGGGAAGGGCAGTGGGTTGGGAGTCGGGTTATGTCTTCTTGGTATAAATTTGAAGGTCAAGTGGACTTTCAAAAGTATAGATATAATAGCTAGAATTTGGTTTTTGCCATTCTCACATTCCTAGCATCTATCACATCTATCCCTCTCTCATCTGCCTTTCTATCTAGTCAAGAGTGGGAAAAAAGCACTGGACTAGAATCCAAAAAAACTTGCCTTAAAGTCTTGTTTCTGTCGTTTACTATCTGTTTAGCCCTGAAAGAGTCACTTCCCTGAAACTATGTCCCCAACTATAAAATAACCAAACTCAAAATGATTTTTTTGGAAGTTTATATCACTTTCACCTCTCAAGTTATTAACATTTAACACTGCAATAAGACTTTTGGGATACTGCATTTTATTAAGGAAGCAAGGAACTCTGTAATACCAGAGAAAAACTCCTAACCAGAATAGTTAAAATATTTTGATGTTTTAAGTAATAAACTCTAGTTGGCTAGAAATGTATTTATGTGGAACAAATATTTATCTGGTATTATTAAGTAATGTTCCAGGTCAGCAGTCAAAATCGACTATACTGCAAATAAGTGTGTACGTAATTAAAGACCCATAGAATACCTACCTGATGAGTTTTGAATGTCCCACAGCATAGGGTATTTCACGTATATATTTGATATATAAGGGTTTTGTCTAGAAAGTACTCATCCATAGTTAATATATTTTTCATATTACATGGATGGATACTGTCCGGACAGACCTCACATTTCAGGCTATAGAAAAGAGAGATGGAAAGGTGAGAGGGAGAAAGGGAATGCGAATAAGATCGTTAGAAGTCCATTGCCTCTCTGAGATTCAATTTCCTCATTTTTTAAATGAGGTCAATCATTCCTCTGAGCTCTGTAACACTGGGCATATAATGCAGTTTCCATATCTATCACATAATCAAACTCCAAAGTGCCTCGCACCCTTGCACCTGGTAAGTGCACAATTCATGTTTGTAATAGAGGAAGGAATGAGTATGCTATGACTACCTCAAGGAGCTGTTCTGGAATGCAGCTTGTTATTGTTATTACTTATGTCCCCTTGTCCTGCTGATTAGTAATAGCCATCCCAGTTTGCCTATTGCCAAGTGTTTTCTTTTTCTAAGCAGCCCATGCTTTGGCCACTAGATGGCACAAGTGGAAAGATAGCAAAGAAGCAAAAGAAGGCAAGGTGGGTGAGGTTGGCGGCAATGTGAATAAAGCCGCCATCCGGGTTAATTAAGTAACACAAGCAGCCAGCATTTCACAGAAGACATTGCAGGGAAGCAAAGCTTTCATGAGACTGGACTTAAAATGAACTTCGAGCACGGGTCAACGCAGAGACAAAAAACTCTCTGCAAAGAGTAATAAGACACCGGAACCAAAAACAATAGCCTTGAACAAAACATTCTGGGACACCACGGATATCAGCAGAACTGGGCCAATCCGAGAAGACAGCCCAGACTGGATCAACCACCATGATTAAGGGTTATCACCATTGCATGGAGAAACCTTGATCTGATGTGAAACTTCCACTCAATAGAGCAGAGTTGTTGCATAGTTTTTGGTTTAATTTAATGTGGACTCCATTCAGAGTCAATTTTAACAAATCCTTGTGTCGTCTATTTAAAAATCACCAAAGAAATCCCTTAAATATTGTTATACGGAGGCACCTGGGCTATATAGACTCAGCTTACTACAGAAGTCACAAATCCAGAGTCCAAAGTGGGCAGAAGAAAGTGATCATCTGGTGCATGATGCTGTCTTTTAAAGCCTGGCTTCAGTCTGGTGTGTTGCATGTGACTTTACAGATGCAACAGACAACTCCATTTGCTGTGTTATGCTGTGTTTATCAAGAAACTTTCCAATTATAAATGGACTTTTTCCATAGATCTGCCTCCAGGAAGAAAAATTATGTCCTTTCAAGCATAAGCATGCCCAACTTTGTGACAATTATATTTTTTACAGTAGTTTAATACATTGGTATTTTGTTTTTAACATCAGTCTCCTGTGAGCTTGGTAAATGTGGATCGTAACCCGGAAAAGGACTTCCGCTTGACAAAATTAATTTTCTGAATCTGTTGGACTCAAAATCTTGGACAGTGTTGAATTCTACGTTGAATGCCTCCTGTGATATATTTTGACAGACACCCAAGGCCCTGGTGACCACATAGCAATCCCTTTCCTTCATATTATTCTTTCACACTTTTATGTCCATGATTCTCTATCCTAGTTGCATATCAAAGTTATCCATGAAGATTTTTTTTAATGCAGATTCCCGGACCCTAGCCCCAAAGATTCTAACTCAATAGACCTAGCGTTAATCTAGGTATCTGTATTCATAAGAAGCCCAGTTGATCCCAATGAGGCTGGTCCTAAATCTACGGTGTTTGAGAACCATTCGTCTTCTTGAGTATAATTTCACAGGGTAGTCCAGGATCACAGAATCATGGAATATATTATTTGGAAAAAGGTCTCCAGATGAATAAGAACCCCTTTCTATAGCATCCCCAAACCCTCAGGATCCCATGGAAGCTGGGGCATAAAGGGGCCTGGCAGAAAGCTGCTAGCCCATTAAAGCTTAACAACACTAAGAAACAGCAGACCTCTGGTGTTTAACGAGGAGTATCAAAAGAGTTCCATTAGCTATTGTAGAAATGGCTACTGATGCCATGTCAGGCTGAAAATGCATGTATGAAACCAAATCCAGATGCACAATTGGTGGGGCCCAGTGCAAATTTTTAAAATTAAGAGTTTCAAGATGGTGACAGCAGAGCATTAAACCAAGAGTGGGGCCCTTCTGAGCACGGAGTCTTGTGCAACTACACAGGTCACATACCCATGAAGTTGGCCCCATACAGAACTATTGGGACAAGACCACAACTGAGGTAGGGTAATGACTCGTAAGTGAAGGAATAACCATATTCTGATCTATATCTGATCTTTCTGTCAATTTCTTATCTTCCTGCATCCACACAGCAGCCAAGGGGATTTCTTAAAATGCAAGTTCGATCGTGTCACTACCTTGCACAGCACCATTCAATGGCATCCTATTGCTGTAAGATCGAGTCGAAAGTCCCTCGTGTGGCCCACAAGTGCCTGTGTGATCTGGCCCCTTCCTACCTCCCTCACCTTGAGCTCCCATTCTCTCTCCACGCTCTCTAGTCATGCTGCCCTTGTTTCAACTCCTGCAATTTTCCAGGCTTCTTTCTGCTCAGGTCTTCACATATGCTGTTCTCTATGGCCTCTATAGAAGTATCTATAGATTCTAGAAGAATCTTCCCTACCTCTCCTCACTTAGCTAAATTCCAATTATCCTCCAGGTCATAGGTTAAATGTTGCTTCCTCGTGGAAGTTTTTTTTAGACCTACATTGGGAAAGATTTAAATCTTTGCACAAGTCACCATTTAAAAACAGTGGAAATCAGTTTATAAAGGACCAATAGAGGGTAATAGGAGAGTGTTTCCCAATGCTTTTCTGTCTTATCATTGCCATATCCCCATGGCTTAGCACAGTGCCTGAAACACGAAAGGTGCCCCAAAGTATTTTTGAATTAATGAATGAAAAAATAACAACAAATGAAGAAAGTGTGAAAATATCAGGTGCTGGTATCTTCATCTTGTTAAAGAAACACATCCACTTCCAAAGCCCACTGACCTGACCACTCAAATTATTCCGTACTTGGTATTAAATTTTCCTTATATAAAAATAACCATACTTCACAATTTGTCCAGGACAATCCAGTTTTTTAACTGTCTTCTTGGTGTGTTTGTTAATAGCACTGACTTTTGGCTCACTAAACCGCCTGTGTGGACAAAGAATTATGTAAACACTCTACTCATATACCGTAATTCTGTAACACATGAACCATCTCTCTCTTTCTCTTTCTCTCTCTTTGTGGGTGAATTGAAGAGAAACAGCTTCCATGTTTTTGTGGCTGCGGTATTAACAGAAAGAGCTTAAGTTATTAAACCGAGCAGCTTTAATCCTAGAGGACTCCAGGAACAGTGGGGATTAATGTATTTTTACTCCAGAGCCAATGTAGCTATTCCAGCGAGCTAGGGTTTGCTCCCTGCAATGCCCAAACTGGCCCCAGCTGCCTTTCTGTAGATCCATCTCCCTTCTGTGAGAGAGGTGATGGAGTTCTACCTGGAAATCGACCCTGTCACCTTGAACTTGATCATCCTCGTTGCGAGCTACGTCATCTTGCTCCTGGTTTTCCTCATCTCCTGTGTGCTGTACGACTGCCGTGGCAAGGACCCCAGCAAGGAGTACGCTCCCGAGGCCACTCTCGATGCCCAGCCCTCCATCCACTTGGTGGTGATGCAGCAAAGTGCTCCTGGGGCCCACTGGGCAAGGGGATCTGGTCTTCATCTGGGGGATCCTGCTCTGCTAGGGAAGAAAAGCACCATGGTGTGAGGCTGGCTGAGGGACGGTGAGGAGAGACCACCAGACACACTTTCAATAGAGAACAAACCATTCCCTGTTATGGCTCCAATTCTCTCAGCACATAGGTGCTGCCTGGCTTAAGGAACTGGGACCTCTGTCTTACTTGCTGCTTTCTCATCACCCTCTTTGTGGATAAAGCAACTGTTTAAGGTAAGAAGCTAGAGTGGTCTTCAGTCAAATTCTCCAAAGGCAAAATGCCAGCAATAGTATCGTATAGTGAAGCTGGTGATTGGTACATTCGTGATGATGTTGTCCTTGCAACTTGTAGGAGAGATTGACTTTGGGGCAAGAGTAAAAAGAAGAGAATGCAGGCGTGTGTGTGTGTGTGTGTGTGTGTGTGTGTGTGTGTGTGTAATGAGGAGTGAAACTAATTCAAATCCATCATGTACTTTGCAAATCCTTTCTTTTCAAGACAGCCACACTGAACTTGTCCAGACTTGAGAATGTTATTATTTCTGTACATACCAGCTCTGGACATTCCATTCTCCACTGTGAGTCAGTATGAGAAACACAGTCATTGCAGAGCATACAATTAAAACAGCAAAGCTTGGTTGCCCAGGTTCAAAGCCTGCTTCCTCCATTTATTAGCTGAGTGACCGTGGTTGAGCCACCTCTTTGTGCCTCGGGGCTAGGGATAGACTTGCAAGCGTTTGTATTATCTAAATGAATTAATTCACTGAGAGCACTTGAGACTGCTTGACACACAGCGTTAGCTTTATGACGGTCACTGACATTATTCCCTTCCATACATCTCATCAGGAAGTTTAATCTCCAGCCCTCAAATCTGACCTGATCCAATACAAAGTTACTGAAGACTCGTTGAAGAATTCTCAGGTCCCACAGCTTGGAGTTTCAGCCCCCCAGAATACTGCCCCCTCTCCTCTCATTCTCTTTGTTGCTGTTGAATTATCAATCTGTTCCCTTTTTCATTCATCTGTTTCCACCATTTTGACATATTATCTCCATTGTGTGAGTTTTTATTGACCCTCCTTCCCTGAGCTCAGAGCAGCTAAAATAGTTACTTAGTGATTTACTGGGCCTCTTCTTTCATCAGGACCTGTGTGGAAATACAAAGAAATGAGTGTCACAACCCCTGCCCTCCGGTATTTGCTTCCTGACAGAAGGAAGAGGAGCTGGGTGTGACTCAGACAAAGCAGGACGAGAAAGCACAGCAGGTGCCCTGCTAGAAGTCTACACAGGGTGCAGGAGTCCACAGATACACCAGTGCCTAGTACACAGAAGGGACTCAGGACACATTTAAATGTCGAATGGCCAATTTTACCTCAGACTCAGGCACCAAAGATCAGATGATTTATCTTGAAAGATAATGGCTATTTCCTAGGAGGACAAAAGTATGTTGGGGGCTTAGGGGGTAGGACAGAAAGTGGTGTTTTAGACAGAAGAAATAACAAAAACAAAGCTTGGAAGCAAGAATCATAGAGTCCATTGATTAGAAGATTCCAATGGTGGCTTCCAGCCTACAAAGAAACAGTGAGAAATTAAATTTCAATTTCTCCTGTAGAAAACTGAGGAGGAGCCTGCCCTGCCAGCTTCAACAATGAGCATTGTTTTGCCTTTGGATTATTAGGTAGCTGTAACAAATGTGAAGATAATCTCAGTTACTTTGTTTTCAGGTTTTAACATTTATTTTTAATTTTGTTCTTACTTTATCATAAAATCATATTTTCTCCTAAATATAAAAATTGTATTGAAATTTTTTCAGAAAACTTGTTTTGTTTATGATCAAGAAGCCATCTTCACTTTTATAATAATGTAAAATGGGCCAGATGTGGTGGCTCAAACCTAGCACTTTGGGAGGCCAAGTCGAGAGGATTGCTTGAGGCAAGGAGTTCAAGACCTGCCTGAGCAAGAGCAAAACTTCATCTCTACAAAAAATAGAAAAATTAGCTGGTGTGGTGGTACACACCTGAGGTCCCAGCTACTTGGGAGGCTGAGGCAGGAGGATTGCTTGAGCCTAGGAGTTTGAGGCTGCAGTGAGTTATGATGATGCCACTGCACTCTAGCCATGGCAACAGAGTGAGACCCTGTCTCAAATTAAAAAATAAAAAGTAAAATGAATGGGGAAATACAGTAACTGCACAGGCAGCTTCTAAGAACTGGCCTTTTCCATAGCATGAGCTTCACCTGAAATAACCTTCTTATTTCCTTCCCCTGTCATGAGAACATACAGATGAGTGGAGACAAAATATATCAGTGTAGAAAAGAAAAATGTAGCAGACTATGAGAAAGTAATGATAACAATAATTGCTAATCTAGCTAAAATGTTCAACACTTCTAATATTAAAGTTAAAGATATGAAATAAACATTCATTCAAAATTTTTTAAAATACAAATATTTTCAGTTATGTTTCAATTCCATATTGGGGCCAATTAAAGAGGAAATACTAACAGAGATGGAAGATAGAAAAATAAATTCTAAGAGCAACAAAGAGATGAAGAAAAACAAAAAAACACAAATAATAATAGTAATAATAACAACATCAACAGATAAGAGGAACAGAAATAAAGCCAGGGGAGGAAAGAAGAAAAGAAGGAAAGTAAAAATATTCCAAGGTGAATGTTGGAATAGATGGTATTGAGCCATTCCAAGTGTCTGGTCACTTGATTCATGGTTCATTCAACTTGTGTTCTTCAAGCAACAACCAACTTCTCAGCATTTAAAACAGTCTTTTCTGTATAGTATGTGCTCTGAGAATCTTGTAAGAGCTAGAAGTGTCTTTAATAATCTTACTGGTGAGATAATCTTACTGGTGAGGAAATAAGGCCAGAAGGTATCGTGATTTTCCCAGGAGTATTTGGCCTCAGAGCTGGGACTAAGGTCCTGTTATCCTCTTTTTCCTATATTTTATCCCCATCCCTTGCCAAGTGCTCTTTCTACAGCATAATCTCTTTACTTGGTTGTATTTTAAACCTTCATGATGGGTTTCTTATTTTTAAGTAAAACTTTATTTCCTAATGGTAGTTTCACAGCTGTGACATTCTAACTAATGTTTTAAAACTTTGCTGTCAGAACCTGGTGGTGGAATGGATTGCTTAGCTAGAACCAAGAGGTTCCTTTGACATTCAAATATTTCCTTATTTTTGTTTCCTTATGGGATTAGGACTCCCTATTTCACCTTATTTTAACTCATTATTCTTCCATCATGCATAATTTGTATTAAAGCAAATACAATATTTCATCCTAATTTGGATGATAGCCTTGGGAAAGACACAAACAAAATTATTCCAATTTTGAGGGAAGGGAGGGAGGAGGGGATTTATCAAGAATCAGCTACATGGCAGATACTTTTTATTCATGACATCATTTTATCCTCATACTCCTCTGTGTGATAGACAGACACTCCCAAAACTACTTTAAAGGTAAGGAAACAGGCTCCTAAAAGAGCTGGAGTTTGCACGAGGCCACACAGCTGGTGCACATGGGAGCCAGGATTTGAACTCAATTCTAGATGTGTCACGTCTGCTGTCAATTTTTGTCACAGCTACTAAAGAACAACAGCAAGCCCATGTTTGCTCTGCCCAGGCCATCTCCCTCCCTTGCTAGCATTGCACACCTAGGAAGCTCTCAATAAACATCTGTTAAATAATGTAATTAACTTTCAGATTTTCTCCTCTGAATAAGATGGCCATAGTTTCCCTCAGGGAAAAAAATAAATGATTGTGATTTGGTCAGAATCTTATCTTCTGATGTTCCGGAAGACTCTGGGCAGAGTGGACTAAGCCTGGACTTTGTACCAGAAAAAGCCAAGCTCCATTCCCCTTATCTGCTGTCTAGGCTTTTGTGCATCATTTAACTTCCTAAGCCTTTTTCCTCAACTAAACAAATGGATATAATGTTCACGTTGACGAGAGTGAGAATAATATACATAAAGTATCTAGCATATAGAAGTATTTCTACGAAATGAGAGCCACTACTCTTATCCCAGCAGATGAGGGGAAGATGCTTAGAGGACCTCTCCACCTGGAGGCTGGAGATGGCTCAGGCCAGTTCAGGCGCAGTTATGGGAGGGTCGAGAGGAAGGGGCACAAGGTTGGAGAGCTGCCACGTGCAGTAGAAATTTGGAGAGCAGAGAAAATGTTTGTTATGGGTTGAATTTTGTCCCCCCCCAAATTCATATGTTGAAGTTCTTACCCATATTATCTCAAAAAGTGACCTTATATTGAAATAGGATTGTTACTGGTATAATAAGTTAGGATGAGGTCACACTGGAGAAGAGTGAGCCCCTTATCCAATATGACTGGTGTCCTTATAAACAGGGGAAATTTGGACACAGGCACACAGGGACACCACCACGTGAAGACTGGAGTTATGCAACCACAGCCAAGGAACTACTAGAATGTAGGAGAAAGGTCTGAAACAGATCCGTCCCTGTACCTCCTATGCCTTCAGAGAGAGCTCCACCCTGCTGACACCTCCGTCTCAGACGTTTAGCCTCCAGAAGTGTGAGACAATAAACTTCTGTGTTTAAGCTACGCTGTTTGTGGCACTTTGTTAGGACAGCCCTAATAAACTAATTCAGTACCTAAAGGGATTACTTGGGATGTGCGATGGATTGCTTAACATTTCAAAGCTTTTTAGGGTCAGTTATGTGATTCTATTGGATGTGACATCATGCTGAGTTTGGAGTCTTGGGGAAAGAGCTAGAAGGCCAAACTTAGAGGTACCTGGAAAATAGACCCTGCACAAGCAAAGTGACCATTTTTTGTGTTTTTAAGAAAGGTGGAATAGTGGGAGAAAAGTCTTTAGGAGAAAAATCTGCTTATGGTTTTTCAAGATGAAATTTAAGGGATAATTGAGAGGAATAAGAGTAAGAAACTTTAAGTCTCATAAAAAAAGGGCAAGGGACAAATGACAAAGATATTAGGGAGTTCAAGTGCAAAGCTATTCGGTCAAAGCAAAAAAAGCTCAGAACTAGCCCTAAAGTATCCAAGTCTTTTTAGGTACCCCACAAATACTTTGGAAGCCACTCAGTGATTGCCAGACACCTCATTTAATCTTTCTGAAGATTTGTAAGGGGCAGCAACCATTACTATTATAGAGACAAGGGAATTTCAGATTATCCTGCATAAACCTATAGGTTGATAGGATGGGCTTGGTAGAATCCAGGGATCCTAACTGTTAGTCTTGAGCTTGCACTATAACTCCATAGCTGTCCAGAATCCATGCAGAGAAACAGAATGATTCAGCTGGGGCAGAAAGGTCACACTTTCGTGATTTGTTTCTCCCTGCCTTTACTTTTGGGGAGCACAGAATAACACAATCCTCTTGATTAGCACAAAAATCCCTGGGAACTGGAGGGTGGACACAGTCCAGTATTGCTCAAGAGTAACAAGTACAGTCTATTTCTTATTACTTCATCTTCCCTGAGAATGCCCATGGTTGAGATACAGAAAATAAGAGAGGATTTATTATCTAGCTCTGTTGTAATCATCCACTGCAACTTTGACTTTCTTGGGCTGCCATTGTTCCAGATATGGGCATTGTGACACCAGGATTAAGAAAGATCTTATCTATTTCTTATCCTTCCAAAATAGTGGGAAGTAAATATCTGTGCTTTTTTTTTTTTTTTTCTCCTCAAGGCTTCTCTGTACCCAGCCATTATTTAATTAAACACGAGCCGTATGCTGGGATCTGTTGGTTTTCTGTTTGGCACATCTCCAGCCTGCTGGCCTCAACTGCAATGTAAAGCTGGCAGGCATACAATGTGAAGCTCAGGAGACACTACAAAGAAGGGAACTTGGTTTGGAAGGATAACGGGAAGCAAGGGAGAGAAAAGTGTGCTGCTCCAAGGGAGGGCTTAAGGTTGCCCAAGAGTGGCTTTGTGGAAACTGGGCGGTGGAATTTGGAATCTGGAGTGTTTGTCAGAATTGATAAAGATGTTCTTATCATAGAAATTTATCAGTGAAAAGCTGTTTGCCATTGGGAAGGGAGAAAAGCTAATATTATAATGGAATTTTGGAGAAAAACATGTAGGCAGCAGTCATCATACACATGCTCAGGAGGAAAACCAGAAGATCCAGAGAAGGAAACAATTGATTTCTTAAATGGCTGCAAGACTGAATTTGACAACTTTCGCCATCAGGAAGGTTTCCCTATATTTAAGCTAAATCTCTTCTGCTCTTGAACTTTACATTTATATTCTCTCATTTACCCATTACTGGTTTTATAAGGAAGCACTGTTTATACAGTGATTTGTATAATATAAACAAATCTCATGAAAGAATCCGATCAGATTAGATCACAAGGTGTAGTAATATGGTTGTAACAGTGGTTCAAAACCATGTGGTCATAGCATACTGGTGAATCACCACCAGCTGTGAAGTGTGTCACACATAGTTCGTTACTAATAATAAATTACCCAAGTTTATGAATGATTTACCTATTTTTATGCAGAGGGTAAATTGAAGGTAATTCCCATCGTGATGTCATCCTCCATTCTGTGTACTCCGATTTTGATGCTTGTGTAGCACAGCTACGAGTGGATGTACAGTTAATGTGGAAAGAATTGCATATACCTACGAACCACTCATCAATATGTGTAAAGCGCCTACTTTGTACAGACTCTGTGCAAGGCCCCAGAGATACATCAGTGCACACGACAGGCAGACTTGAGTTCTGTCCTCATGAAGCTTACCAAGTAGCAGGAAAAACTATACTAAACACTTTGCATACATTACCTGAATCTTTACTGTGACCCTGAGAGGTAATATCATTTTCCCGATTTTATACATTTTTGGCAACTGGAACACTAAAGCCCATTCTCTAAACCAGTGGCCCCCAAACACCTTTGAGTATGCATTCCTATTAGTGAAGAGAATCTTAGTACTCACCCCTGTGTATGTGCATATTTAAATAAGTCTACATTTGTATATATATAGATATTATGTATACATATATGCATATTCTTATAAATTATATGTACATTATAGGAATCTTCTTGTACCTCTCACTTTGGAGGCTGGCTCTATAGTACTCCACCGTATCACCTCGGATTTTGTCCATGTGTAACAGAAATAATCTACCTCCAATCTTCCCCCACCTAACCCTGAGTTTTGCTATAGATTAATGGGGTTGGGAACCCTAAGAACTTGATCTAGGAAATATTTTTTAAAATAAAACCCAGTAATTTTCAAGATTGGACTAGGTCTTTGTATTGCTAAGGATGTTTTGCATAATTCCTTGGTGAGTTTTTCATATGCAAAGGTAAATCCTACTCATTTCCTTTGTGTTTTCTTCCCTGGCTGGACCATAACTACCTCAAACTAAAGAGTGAGTGTCTTATACATCTACTTCAACTTCCCACTACAGCCAGTAAAGGACTGAACATGTCAACAATTCTCCATCCTTTGGTCAATGACTTTGTTTCTCATTGGAAACAGGAAGGAGAATTTTTACGTCCCTTGTAGCACAATCATGCTATCCTATGGAAACAAACTGCTCTCAGACACAGCAGGGAGGAAGCTGGGCTGCTTCTAAGTCTCCGGGCATAGAGGGCTGGGAAAATGTAGCAGGTAGTTGTAATGAATGGGGCAGCTGAGAGGAAACTGGGACTCACACTTAACCTGGACAGGCACTGGGGAGGCAAAAATTGAGAAACAGAATCAACAGATGAGTCCTTCTGCTTCTCTGCCCATTCTGGCTCCAGCCTCACCCAAATCACCCAGACTTCCTCTTCTCCTCTTTGCCTTGTCCTCCACTGAACCACCAGGAAAATGGGTGCAATTCCCTCCTTGACTTGATACTGCCAACACCTCTGCACTAGTTGACCTTGTACCTGTCCATATTCCTTATTTTTCAGATGGCCTTGGAGCAGCAGCCTGGGGCTACTGCTCTGGGTTCTAATTCTAACCCAGTCACTAACTTGCTGGGAGGCATTTGGCCTCATTTGCCTATCTGCAAAAAGAAAGTGATAAAGTTAATTAACAACCTTCCAAAGACCTTCCAGCTATGGCAGGTTTGAACCTGCATCTTTTCTTACTCCCGACTTTTCTTCTCTCTTCCCACCTTGCCCTCCTTAAATGAAGCAGCCAGTGACGGGAGGATTTGTCCTGAAAAACTACCTGTGGCTACAGCCTTGTTGTCGATCAGGGAGCTGCAGCAGAAAGCTTAACAGAGGGTTGAGTCCTTTCCTTGCACAGGGTGCTGGCACATACCCCATTTGCTAACACATTTTCCATTTGACATTTCAAGTAACTGTCCCGAGGCTGGTTTCTTCAAGTCAAGGTCTGTTCTGCACTTTTTGGAAGGAACATAAACTGTGACAAATGGTCTCGCTTCAGGCATATGGTGATGCCTTGATTTCCTAGTTGCTGGGGAGTTTTCACAAACTTATTGTCCCCAAATGTAAAAATAATAAACTTATCACCATGCAAGAAACATTGACAATGTGAAACAGATTTACTGAAGCTTCGGAAACAATGCTTAATTTTTAGTAGAACATTGCCTTTTGTTTCCATCCTAAGTGATGGGAACACTGGCGTTTCCCCCCAAAATCATTTGTTAAAATGGTCACAGTAGTTAGGAATTAATGTTGACTTTTTTCTTTTTTTAAGAAGTAAATGTATGAGTTAGACATTGTGTTCGGCTGTGACTAACAAAGACGGGAAGTACAATGGTTGAGACATAATGGGGAGTTTGTTCTCTTACTTGCAGCCTGATGTTGAGAAGAAAGGGATTGAGCCAGACACAGTGGCTCCCAAATGCCCCCAGTATTGTGGGCACCTTTATTTCTGCTCTACAAGCTCTGTTTCATCCTTCAGGTGGTTTTCTCATTACAGGGTGGCCAGCGCAGCTCCTAACCTTATGTCTGAGTTCCAGACAAGGGGAGGAAGAGGGGAAAGGCAAACTGACACATTCCGGCTGGGTTAGCTGAAGGGCCCACCTAGCAACTTCTGCTTACATTTCATTGGCTAGAATCTCATTAAATGTCTACCCCTATCTATCTGCAAGGAAGACTGGAAGATGCAGATTTTCGTAGTGTACATTGACATTCCCAACAAAATCAGGGCTCCATTAGAAAGGAAAAAGGAGAGAATGAATTTGGGGTATACAACGGCTCTACTTGGGCTGGTTTTCCTTCTAAAATTAATACATGCTTGGTAAGATAAACTGGAGAAATAGGGAAAAGGAAAAGAAAGAGAAGAAGATGATGTTAACTGCTCTGAGTGAACTCCAGTAGCATTCAGTGTAATTGTCTGCTTATTTTTATTCATATTTGAAGGTATTCTTTCTGATTGTATTTTTCTGATCATAAAAGGAATGGCTATTCATCTAGGAAACTTGGAGAAAATACGGCAAATTGTGGAGAAGAAAATAGAAATCACCCACAATTCCATTACCCAGATCGTATATACTCTTTTGTTGCATTTTCTGCTGTTCTTTATGCATATTTGACATATTTATGATCATAGTGTATGTACAAGTTGGCACCTTTTTTTTCACTTTCTAAAAAAAATAAGTGACTTTACACATGACCCTACCTGTACCCCTGGGTCCTCACAACGGAGCATTCCGAATCTTGGTTGCAAATCTATTTGGAAAGTGCTTGAAGTAGGAGAGAGTGAATAGCACAGACCAATTTTCTCCTGCACTGTTTCTGGGAGACCATATGGCAGACTTGGCTCACTTCTCACTCTTTGAGACCATATCATATGCTCTTCTTTCTGTATTTTTCAATCTGAAAAAAATGTCAAGTGTACAAACCAGGAGTTAAAATTATTCTTTAGGGAACATGAGCTGTTATGCCCATTCCTAACGTATGGCTCACAAAAGTGGTTTTGCTCTGGCTTCTCAATTCTAGTCCAAGCTAGAAAGGGCCCTCACGGCCCAGCAGTCCAAACCCCTAATGCAACAGAGAAGAAAAGCAGAAAGGAAAAGTGCCTTGCTCGGGGTCTTTCCTGGCATCGTGAGTGCCAGAACCCAAGCGCCTGAGTGCCTATCTGGTGATTTTCCACTCCACTCAAGATGCTTTTGATGATGAAACTAATTGGTAAACTTCAAAGTTGCTATGACTCCCACAAAAATAAACATCAGTAAGACTTCCCAGGTTCCTCAACTCAACTGCTGGCAGTTGCTAATGGCATTAACTAAAACCTAGAGGTTTATAACTTGTTCGGGGTAGCTTTTCTCAGTTCCATTTAATATACTTGGATTTTCAGAGAAAATACACACTCTACACAAAACAGCTTTTTCCATTCAGTGTCCACTTGCTATGAGCTCACCCTTTTGCTCAATACCATGGGGTTGCGTTAGGGATTTGCAAAACTTACAGCCTGGTTGGGAAGGTGAGAGAGACACATGAAGCAATATGGTGTATTCATACAGTGGAATGCTGTGCACCTACAAAAGGCAATGAAGTAAATCTGTATAAACTGCCATGGAGAAGTGGCCATGATGTTTTGTTAGAAGGAAAATGCAAGTCGTAGAGGAATGTGGTAGCATATGTACTCTGATCTCGTCCGCATTTAAAAAGAGTAGACTCACACACTTAACATGTTTTTATATGCATAGAAGACATCCAGATGAATACACACAAAACTTTTAATAGTCACTACTCACTAGAGAGTAGGATTTGAAGAAGGAGAAGATAACTTTTTTTCCTTTTTTCATTTACATACTTCTGGTTTTTTTAAATATAATCATGTATTGCAGTTTCCCATCATAAATTTTGTTCTCTTTTCTTTTTTTTTTTTGAGACAGGATCTCACTCCGTTGCCTGGGCTAGAGTGCAGTGGTATCATCATAGCTCACTGCAACCTCATAGCCCTGGGCTCAAGCAATTCTCCTGTCTCAGCCTCCCAAGTAGCTGGGACTATAGGCATGCGCCACCACACCTGGCTAAAGTTTTTCCATTTTTTTTTTTTTTTTTTTGTAGAGACGGGGTCTCACTCTTGTTCATGCTGGTTTCAAACTCCTGACCTCAAGCAATCCTCCCACCTCAGCCACCCGAAGTGGTAGGATTATAGGTGTGAGCCACTGCACCCAGCCTCATCATCCATTTTGAATAACCATGGTATCTACCACAGAGTTGTTGTGGCAACTAAATGAGTTGTTCTGAATAAAATGCTTAGATGATTGCCAGGTACATACTAAGTGCTCAATAAATATTAGCTGTGATGATGATGATGATGATGATGATGATGGAACATGAGTACTCCCATATTGTTGCTGAGCATGTATATTCATACAAGTCAGAGATAGAGCCATTTGACTTTATATATATGTCAAAAACTTTTAGTATTTGCAAATATCTGACCCGGCAGTTCTACTTTCAAAATGTCTTCTAATAAGTGCAAAAGAAGTACGTACAAAGATGAATAAAGAGCACAATATTGGCAACAAACAAAATGTTCAAAAATGTGAATAGTTTAATAAATTATAGTACATCTTTACAATGGACTAGATTACATTCATTGTAGCAACAAATTTATTGATATTATGATAGGATATTAAGAGAAAAAAGCTAGTTTCTGAATAGCATATACATTATGACCCCACAATAGTAAAAAAGTATAATTACCTATGTATGTCTAGAAGCATGTGCACTAAAATTGTATGGACGATATCAAATCCTGGGAAATTGTGAAATTTTTCTTTTCTATGCTTCAGTATAGTTTCCAATTTTTCTAATGACTCTCTATGACTTGGATTTAGTATTCAAAAGAAAGACGAACAGTCTCAGGGGCCCACAGAAACAATGGGCGTAGGGACATCTCCACCTGGAGCCAGAGGAGGGGCAAGTGCTTCCAGCCTCCAGGATCAAGTGGGCAAATCTCTTCAGTCTCTCCTGCAGACTCAGCAGACATGGGACTAGTGTCCTGGCCTGACCGCAGAGACTGACTTTGGGGATGTTGGTTGAAGGCCAAAAGAAAGAAATAAATTAGCAAAACTGGGCCATGTCATGATGATCAGCCAACCCAAAAAAGGTTCAATTCCCAAGAACAGATAAGGGTTTAGGGGAGACAAAGAGAGCTACTGATTTCCCCTCTTACTGGGATTTCCAGAGGTTCCCAGCAGCTTTATCTCAGACTCAGCTAGCACCCTTGCTTGAGGCTGGTGTAGAATCAGGCTACCTGTAGGCCCCTCCCAGCCGTTTGCACAGCAGAGTGGAGGCTGTCTGCACTCCTCCAGGAGACTAGGCCTTACGTTTCCTGATTTCTCAAGGAAGGAAAATAATGGAAATTTTACTGAAGCCGCTCTCTCCTTTCTGTGATGTTTTCCTAGGCTCCCCATGGGTGACACCACCTGAGGGAAGAGGCAAAAGCCCCCAGTGAGATGAACTTCCCATTCCCCAACAAGGACCGACCAGGCCTCAGTTCCCACAGAAACCATATATTCAGCCTCGTTTGTTACTATTCCCCCACCCCACTCATGTGGAATACCCTCTGTTCTGGCATTTCTTGAGGATTCTTGGTTTCTTACCTAGACCCTGCCCTTTTTTAGCCTCTGGAATTTTTGCAGACAACTTCAGGGCTCAGCTGAGATGCCTCCTTCTCAATGCAACCTTTCCTGACACCTCACCTTCCCCACCGCTCTGGTTAGGGAGCCCTGTTCTGTGACCCCATAGCACCTTGTCTGAAACTCCATAGGGACACTTTTCCGCTATGTTAGAATCTTCTGGTCCTGGTCTCTTCCCCAACTCTAGTGTACATGCCTTGAAGGCAGAAGTCATGCCTTATTCTCCTTTGTATTCTCAGTGCCCAGCACGTGGTATGTGCTCAGTACACGTTTGTCAAATAAATAAATGAGTGAGTCTATCCAAAAATCAACTGATTTTTAAATTGGTTGCAAATTATCTTCTCTCTCAAATGCAAACAATTCTGGAAATGTTGAAGTAGCTGCTGTCAGTTCTTCTCATTTTAGTGTGAATTCATTTGTTTGATTAAATTGGATTGCTTTCCATTTCATGATAGAGTAAGAAATGGGGAATTGAAATTTGACTTGGAGATTAGGATGGAGAAAGGTAGTTGGAACTGGGTAGAGTCTTGGGTAGGGTACGGTACAGGCTCACGGGTAGTGAAACACCAACCCCCATTCTGAAAGTGTGGTCAGAGAGAAGCTCAAGGTTCAAAATCGCCCGAGTGCTTATTAGAAAACGCAACTCCTAAGGCCCCAACCCAGACAGACACCACCTAGAATCTAGTAAAATGGGTATATGGATCTCCATTTTAATAACCACTCTCAGCCAATTCTGATCAGAGGGGTTAGAAAGGCCTAACTAAAGTCACTAGACATTTGAGGTCATGAAGAGAGATGCGAATGGAGTTAGGAATATAGAGGAATGGAGAGAAAAACATGCCAAGACGAACCTCATCTGTTCTAACATTTTGTGGAAAGCCACTCCTAAAAGAAAGCTCTTTCTCTTCATTGTCTTCATCTCAATTTATTGTCCTATATCACATGGGAATTAATATTACTCTACTCTGGGAAATTAACATTAAGTATAAAATAGTAAAATGGATAAGAATATGGATGCTAGACATATACCGTCTAGTTCAAACTGTGGCTTCTCAACTTACTCGGTGTGTAATCTTTCATAGTTATCTAATGTCTCTATGCTTCAGTTTTCTCATATATAAAATGGGGGTGATAATAATAGACACCTACCTTCTAGGGTCTGTAGGATTAAATTAACTACAACATGTAAAGTGCTGGGAACTGCATATAACACGTAATATGTATGTTAGATACTAACATTATTCTATAGATTTTAGATTCAGTAGGCAATTGACCCAATGACCATAAAGTATGCTGATTTTTAGGAAATGCTTTTTTCTCTCAGATTGGTTTTTTATTTTTATTATGAACATTTTCAAACAAACTAAAAAGTAGAGAAAATGGTAGACAATCTCCATAAAATTATCACCCAGATGCAATAATGATCAAGATTTTGCCATAGTAGCTTAATCTATCCTTGCCATTTTATGCCTATATGTTTGATTATGTATCTCTAAAACAATATGGAAATTTTCTTACATTACCTCAATGCTCTTACTGTGTCTGCAAAGCAAGGATTCCTTGCTATCATCTAGAACCCAATCCATGGTAGCATATTTCCTTAATGGTTGAAATCAGAATCCAAATCAAGTCCACTCATTACATTTGGTCCTAATATTTCTTAAATCTCTTTAATCTAGAACAGTTTTTCTTTCCTTTTTTTCATGCCATTGACTTATTACAGGAACCAAGTCTATCGTCCTTTAGAATGTACCACATTCTTATGAAGATCATCCCTAAAGTTTTGCATGGGACAGTCCCAGCTGCTGTCTTTTGTCCCAGTGCAACTACGAATAACACCTCTTTTACGCTTGATCACCCCACCCATTTGGGGTTTGTCTGTTTAGTTCATTGTTTCCTTTAATTTGTTCTGCTACCTGCCATATTTCTTATACGTTGAAGTTAAAGGCCTAATTCAGGTTCATCCTTTTTGGCAAGAATTCTTCCTATATGGTTCTGTTTGCTTCAAGTTGCCTCATGCCATGAGGTACAAAATATCTTGTTGTCCCACCTTTAGTGATACTCAAATAGATGAGTGAATTCAGGTAGTGTCAGCATGATCAAGCCGTTATAAAGTTCTTCATCAACCTTTCATCTCATGATTTCATCCATTGTTGATCCTTACCTGGGTCAATTATTATATTAAAGGTTAGGAAATAGTTCTAGCTCTATCAGTCTTTCCACATTTATTGGCTGGAATTTTTTTGTAAAAAAGAACTTTCCCTCTTTGATTAGGGCCTGGTTACCCCGCAGTGAAGTTTATACAGGAAAGGCAAAATAAATGCTTAACTCTTTCCTTTTAACGGTCAATTTTCAGGACCAGGAGTTGAAACTTTAGTTACTTCCAATGGTGTCCCCTTTATTAGTTTTTTGAGGTTTTATGTTTACTTGATTTTTTTTTTTTTTTTTGGTGGGGAGATTTCTCTTTTTCTTACTTTTAAAAAAATTATTATCATCATGAATTTATGAGTTCTTATAGGTTAAACTTAAGTACATTTATAAAACAAATTATCCTCATAAATTAGGTGCTATCTATATCAGTCAGGGTTCTCCAAGGAAACAGAACTAATAGAATGTGCATATATAGAGAGAGAGAGAGACTTATTTTAAGAAATTAGCTCACACGATTGTGGGAGCTGGCATGTCTGAAATCTGCAGGACAGTGAGGCAGACTAGAAACCCGGACAAGAGCTGATATTGCAACTCAAGCCCAAAGGCATTCTGGGGGCAGAATTCCTTTTTTATAGGGACACTTCAGACTTTTTCTCTTAAGGCTTTCACCAGATTAGATGAGATCTACCCACATGGTGGAGGGTCATCTGCTTTAGTGAAAGTCTGCTGATTTAAATGCTAATCTCATTTCAAAAGTACCTTCACAGTGACATCTAGCCTGGTATCTGACCAAATAACTGAGTACCATGGCCTAGCCAAGCTGACGTATTAAAGTTAACCATTACACTGTCTCCGTATTTTAAACTAATACCAGGACAAGATAGAAAATGCAAAATGAGGGCTAGAATCAATGCTTTCTGTGGGTGTTCAAATGTGGGAGAGGGCACTCAGGCTGAACCAAACAAGAAAGATTTGAGTTAGTAATTTCTGTGTGTTCTACTGGTTTGCATGATAGACCAAGAGCTGACAAATATGTCCCTGGTTCTGCCACTTTCTATGTAACCTTGAGCAACTCACGTTAGTTCACGGAGCCTCAGAACCTTCAACTAAAAAGCAGAGATAATAGCATCCATCCTGCCTGCCCTATGACAGCCAAAAGAGATTGTGCATATTAAAGCATCTTGAAAATTCTGCATGTTACACAAATGTAAGATGTTATTAGGCTACTTTTTATTAAGAACTAATGAACCAAAGAGTATCAAACAAATGTGCTTTGAAGCTACGGTCATAAGTATAATGCCACATTATGATGTCCAACAACTTTCTCTTATTTGAGAGAAGCCATCACTCTTAGGCACCGCATTTTAAGAGGAGGGAAAGTTGTCACTCTTATAAGGGAAAAGGAATAAGAGTACTAATTTTCCGTATGAACGCCTCTGTCAGTACGTTCATTTCTCCCCTAATTATCTACATTGACAAGATAATAATGACACGAGCAAAGGATAAACAAAGGTAGGTATCAATGCATCAATGTAGTAAATGGTGAATGTAAAGGCTGTCTCGATTTATTTGTTATTCATTCAATAAGCACTTATCAAATGCCCATGCCAGGTGCTACTGAAGACACAGAAATGAACTGCATCCAGGTTCTGTCCTCAGGCAAACTATAGGCTATTAAGAGGAAGAAACCATAATTAAAAAGGAAAAGTCTATAAGACAGAAACTGAAGAGTACAGTAAGAGAGTTCAGTAACATCCCATGAAGTTCAGAGAAAGGGACATCAGTTTCAGCTGTAGGTTCCAGACGGCTCCTTGGACAAGGTGGCACAGCAGCTAGACTGGAGAACGGAGACAGATGTGGACCTGTGGGATTGGGCAGGGCGGGGCAGATGGAACGGTGGTGGAGGGGTGATGTTGTAGATGTGGCAGTGAGTATAGGACACTTGAAGGGAAGAAGTAGGAAAGAAGTTTGGACACGTGCCACATGTGGCAATCAGTGAATTCTCGCCTTTACCTCTATTACCTTTCTCTGCAGAAAGGATCTTAAGATTCGTCTAATACAGGGATGGCAAGAAGGCTTCTTCTGCCTAGCTCATCGGCTTCAATTGATGGGTAGCAGAAGGTCACACCTGGTTGGTCAGCTTGATGGAGAAGGTCATGGTCCTATACCACTCGATAAATCAAAATTGTGTTAAGATTATTGTGCTTTCCAATGCTAAAACTCCATGATTCTCAGAAACTGAAAGTTTTTAACATTAAAGATATGAATCTTTCTTAGCCAGAATACTCACGCCCAGGCTTCCTAAACAGAAAATACAGAACTTTAGCTAGCCTTCTTGATGATTCAGAGTCATCCGCAAAAACAGAAGGGATCGTATTGTGCTGTATCCCAGCACTGCCAGGATCCACGGATGCACAAAGGATTATTTATCCTTAAACTTAGTGGCCCCAAAATGCTATGTGTTATGAGATTTTTCTTTTTTTTCTACACTGTTGCTGGGTATTCAGCTCTCAGATTTTGGTGCTCTCCATGTATCTACCTACTTTGCCCCATTTTTGTTCTGTCACCTTGAAGTTTGGCAGTTAGATAATCAAGTTCTGTTAGAGTTACACATAAAATAAGAGTAAAGAAGGTCTTTTGGGTCTAAGAGGATTGCCCACATGTAAAGAAAGTATCTTGTGACTAGTGCCATTGGGTCTGGCTGTTTAATTAAAGAGGTGTGTGTGTGTGTGTGTGTGTGTGTGTGTGTGTGTGTGTGTGTGTATGAGAGAGAGAGACAGACAGACAGACAGAGACAGACAGAGAGAGATGGGGGGAGAGAATGTATGTCTGTATGTGTGTATGCATATAAATGTATTTTCCATTTCTGGTTTTTTACTATGAGTGTCAGACAGCTAAGTTCAAGACAAGTAAAGTGTCATAGTCTATAATTTGCCTAGAAAAATTGGGAAGCATAGAAAAATCTAAGATAAGAAATTTCATCACATTGCATGTAAGAGATATTCATGGTCCCCCCCTGCTGTTATACAGACACTATGATAATTGTAAGGCAATGTAAGGAGCAACCATTATCTCTGAGAAACAGCAGCTACATGATTAGGCCAAGCTCCTATAGGGAAATCGGAAGAAAATGACTATTAGGATTGAAGTCTCCTGATCCCAAACCAGAGTTCTTTTGACTACTATGAAATGCTACCCACATGATAATTATTTTTAGACATCAAAAGAAATTCTGCACCTCTGCACCATGTTGGGTGGGTGTGTATCCAAGGGATGTGGCTTTGGAGTCAATGCATCCCCCAAAAATCAACCAATGAGTGTGCTGAGCAGAATCACCTGGAGAGCTTGTTAAAAATACAGATGCTTTGATCCCATTATCTAAAGTCTATTTTAGCAGATCTGAGATTGGGACTAGAAGTTTGGGAAAGATTTTCATCCTTAAATACTTAAGCATCTAGTTCCCTCATAACTAGAGTACCATTATCACACCCAGCTTTGATTCTACGAGAAACCCAAATTGTCTTTGTGCTCCCAAACATTTAGTATTCAGACCCAGGGCTTTAGATGATCAGAAGATCGTTGCTTTTTTTCAGAGTACTCCCTTCTTCCTGCCCCTGCTTTTCCTGTCCAGCTCACCGTGTACTTCCCAGCCCCTCATCCATGCCTGTACCAAAATAACAGGATATCTAGTCATGCATGAGATCCCGCTCAATTTCTTGTTGTTCTACCTCTACTCAAGGTGCTGAACTGGAATCAGTGGCAAGGTTACTACAGGACATTCTAAGTAGCCTGGCCCTTTCTCACAGGAAGGTTAAGGATTTTTCAGTAAAGATTATGTTTCAAATGGTCAAAGGTAATGTTAATAGTAAAAATGGTGACAGTGCCCCAGCTAGGAAGTAAAAGTGGTCTACAGGGTTGAAGGCATACCTGCCATATTCTACAGTAGCAGAAACAGAGAGGTTTACTGAGAGTAGACACAGAGAGAACTATTTTTGCTCATATCACCTCACTTAATACAGTAGTCCTAAAACGGAAATATTACCATCCCTATTTTATATATAACAAAACTAAGACTGAGAAGTAGTTTGTACAAGTTTACACAACAAGAAAGAGGCAAAGCTAGATTCAAAATCATCATAGCAGATGCAAAATCAGTCTCAGCCACCGGGCTACATGGGCACACAACCAGATTTAAATTCATATTCAGATGTTACAAGG
This sequence comes from Propithecus coquereli, assembly GCF_000956105.1. Classification (NCBI taxonomy): domain Eukaryota; kingdom Metazoa; phylum Chordata; class Mammalia; order Primates; family Indriidae; genus Propithecus; species Propithecus coquereli. The sequence goes on from NW_012136192.1 coordinate 1,771,821, forward strand.
ATCCTGATGGCTGCTTGTGTTCCTATGCAAAGGCATGGAGGAGGCCATGTCCATTCCTATACGTTCTGGGTATTATAGAAATACCGAATCCTATGGGAGGAAGAGCTAGAAATTTCATATGCACTAAAAGGCTACGAAATTCTCCATCTTCTGAAGTCTGTGACAGGATCTGCAGCTCGGAAAAACTTGGGGGAAAGAGAGTCATGTCATGCTGTCCCATTGGGAATTCAGTGAGCTCGCTCTGTCAGAGAGATGGAGCACTACAGAGCTCAGGAGAAATCATAGGAAACTTCAGGTCTGCAGGACTTTGGGCACTGGCCTTTGGGCTCCCAACTGTTTAAGAGGAGTTCCATTCTCCTTCCCCAGATTCAAAATCAGACATTCACATAACAGATCTGGTTAGAAATAGTATCCTCACCAATGAACACTTAACTCAGTGGGTTTTTAACTCCCAAAGTGGCCAAGGAAGTACAACACAGCTGGTGTACTTCCAAAAAGGTGTCTTAAGGGACACTGCAAAGGAAAAAGGTAAATGCAACATACCTGGGTCTTCCCAACCAAACCCATTTCAACCAGAGCAGCTCTGCACAAATGTGCTTTATATACTGGGCTTTTTTGTTACCTTCTGTTTGAAGGAGGGAGTCCATGTCAAGGAACATGGTTGGAAAATGACTCTTTCTAGCCTCCCGAATTCATCTACTTCTAGTCCCAAACCCTACTAGATAGCTGCAGAGCTAAGGCTGAATAAAATCTGAGAAATAACCTCCCCCCACCATAAGTTTCCAATACAGCTGATTGGTTTCTTACTTAGCTCCTCATTGAGATGATATAAGAACCAATGTATCAGGTGCCCTGGATGGAAAAATTGTACCCCTCTCTAAGGAAAGGACACTTCCTCAATTAAACGTGATGCTTCTGATCGTAAGTGGACAGAAGGGGTCTACCATCCAGATCCCTGAATATTCCTGGGGTGAGAAGAACCCCAGCCAACTCTACCAGCATCCAGACTTAGTCATTTACCCTTAACACCTGTTGTATACAGATATTCAGAGAAAGCCTGAGTTCTATTGAGGAAATACAAAGAGAGGGGTGTATAAGAAAGACAATTACTACTGGAGCCTGGCAGACACAGTTGGTTGTCTACTTCTTGGTGATCATTTCCCACACATACCCTACCTCTTCTTTGCTGGCAGGGCCTCATCTCCCATCATTGAGGCTGAAAATGTCAGATATTCACTTTCTCAGCCTCCCTTGTAACTACGGCACAGAAATGTGACCATTCCTCCAGGAGGCTTCCAGGGGGAGCTTTTTTTTCCTCTAAAAAAAAAGTGATAGGTCCATGAAAATGCCTTTCATCTTCACTTGCCAGGCACTTGGAAAACATCATCCCCTTTTATTCTCATAGCATCTCTGCAAGGTAGTTAATAATATAGTTCCAAGTTTAAAAATGGAGAGGTGAATAACTTGACCAAGATCTTATCTAATAAATGGCAGGGCCAAGATTTGAATCCAGATCTGTGTTGCTCCTGGTATGGATTGAGTTATGTCCCCCCAGAAAAGATATGTTGAGGCCCTAATCTCCAGCACCACAGAATGGGGCCTTATTTGGACATGGAGTCTCTACAGAGGTAATCAAGTTACAGTGGGGTCATTAGGGTGGGTCCTAATCCAAAATGACTGGTGTACTCATTAAAAGGGGGAAATTGGGCTGGGCATGATGGCTCACACCTGTAATCCTAGCACTCTGGGAGGCCAAGGTGGGAGGATCACTTGAAGCCAGGAGTTTGAGACCAGCCTCAGCAAGAGCAAGACCCCATCTCTACAAAAAATAGAAAAATTAGCCAGGTGTGATGTCACGTGCCTATAGTCTTAGCTACTTGGGAGGCTTCGTCAGGAGGTTCACTTGAGCCCGGAGTTTGAGGTTGCAGTGAGCTATGGTGATGCCACTGCACTCTAGCCCCAGTGACAGAGTGAGACTCTGTCTCAAAAAAAAAGGGGGGTACAGAGAGGAATTTGCACACAAAGACAGACACACATAGAGGGAAGACGATCTGAAGATGTACAGGGAGAAAACAGCCGTGTGGCTGGAATGATGCAACTGAAGACCGGGGAATGTCACGGACTGAATACAAATGCTGCAGACCAGAACAGGCAAAGAAGGATTCTCCTGCCCTAGAGCCATCAGAGAGCACGGCCCTGCCAATGCCTTCATTTTGGAATTCTAGCCTCCAGAACTATGAGACAATAAATTTCTCTTGTTTTAAGCTACCCATTTCTTTCTTTCTTTTTCTTTTCTTTTTCGTTTTCTTTAATTTTTTTTTTTTTTTGGTACTTTGTTAAAGCAGCCCTAAGAAACTAATACAACTCCCAAACCCTTAAACACATTATTATAATGCCTCCCTGAAAATGTGCAAATTTAGATATGTTTGGCTGGGAATGGTACTGGGAGTAGCAGAGACAATCCTAGAAAATAGCGATGTCTTCATGAAGGCACAAAGGTAGGGACAAACGAATCATGTATTGGCCCACCAGGAGAGCCCAGCTGCAGCAGAGATAATTGGGAACTCAACCTGCATTTATCAAAGCACAAGTATGGTCAAAGGTGCTTCCCATATAAGGCTCCAACATGCTTTGAGGTTGGAGTCTCTACCTTCATTCTGTAGGTGATGGAATTGACTGGCCCCAAATCCCACAACTAAAAAAGAGAAGAAGCCTTTGAATCTACAGCTTCTCACAAGCCCCACTCTTCTTTCTGCCTGCTGTGACTTATTCCCACAGGAAACCATCTTCAGGGACATCTCATTGCCTCAGGATGTGGGTAGATAGCAGAAGGAACACTGTGTAAGTACAATATTTGCCTCACGCTTTGCGCTTCTATTTGTCCTTGGCTCTCCGGGGGTTCAGGAATAGGTTTTCAGACTTTTTTTTTTTTAAGACTTAATTGGTCAGTGTAACCAATTGCAGTTCCTCTGTGTGTCGTCCCAGAACACCCAACTGCGTCTCCCCAGCGGCCTCATTTGCCCCTTCTGTTATTGTGCATTCCACGGCAGCCAAGCCAATAATTGCAACTAATTAACTTACAAATTGCCTTGAGATAAGAACAAAAGCGCCTACATGAAGGAAGTCTATGAGTTGGATATAGGCAAAAGAACTTGTCCCCGTAAGAGGAATCTCTGAACTTTGGCTTCCAGCTGTTGGCACTTGTGATGTCACCAAAACGGTGATCTGTTACTTTTCTGTTGAGCAGACCCGTGGGTGCTTCCTCTACCAGCTGGGAGAATCCCACATGTGGAAGCTCCCCTCCTGCCCACACGCTGGGGCTGGAAAGGAGCAGTACCATGGCGGATCGGTCGGCACACAGTGTGTAGCGAAGAGGAGCTCTGGAGTGAAGAAAGTGGAAGGTGACAATTCAAACTTGAGAACTCCAAGAAGGAAGGAATATTGTGGCTGGAACTGCCTTTATTCATCCATTTAGTTCATCCTTCCAGAATGAGATTATATGTAACTGCTTTTGCCCTATGTTTATCATGGAACCCTGCTTGGGAACCTGCAAACTCCCCTGCCTAGCATCTAAAGCTCCCCATACACTGGTCCTATCTTCTCGTTCCAACTAGATTCCAGCCCCTCCCTAACTTGAAACCTCCCTTCTAAACAAATGACTCCAAAATATGTTTGGCACTTTCTTATCGTTGCGTCTCCTTGCTCGGAACCACCTGAGGTGCTTGTTAGAGATTCCTGGGCTCTACTGCCAGATGATTGTCATGCACAGCCATATTTGGGAACCCCTAATAGCCCAAACTCACTTGCCCAGTGAAGGACTCCCTTTTGTATTAATTCCATCCTATGACGTGCAAATCAGCTTCTACTTGAACATTTACTGTGGTCTAGAGATCACCACCTGATTAAAGAACTGAAATCCATTTTTAAACAAAGATGATTGCCAAAAATTCCAGCCACATGTTTAGACAATATTATTGTCTCTGCAAATCCCACTTTTTGACCTAATTCTGTCACATAAATCTACCCAAAGTAAGTCCAATAACTCTTCCCAATACCAGTTTTTCAAATATCTAAGATAGATATCACCTCACATTCATCCCCCAACCCCAATTCCTAAGCTTTCCAGTTCTCTGGCTAAACAACTCTAATTCCTTCAAATGTAACCTAAACATCTGTACCCCCATAATATGCGGAAATAAAAGAAAAAAAAAACAAATGTAAATCATAATTTATTATCATCCTCATAATCCTTGCCATAACTCCATAAAATAGTTACTGTTATTATTTCCATTGTATAGATGAGGTAACTGAGGCTGTGGGAAATTAAGTAACTTCTCCACAGTGACATAGTGTCAGAGGTTGGGCCTGAATAAATTTGTCTGACTCCAAAGTGGATGTCATTAACCACTTTGCTATACTGCTCCCAATTTGTTTATTTTTGTTTGGACAGTCCCCGAGTTTAATGTCTCTCATTAAATGTGATGTCCAGAATAGAAAACATTGCGAACTTGTTTGCTGAACACAGAGTACGGAGCTCTCTTGCTGTCCTCTGTACACTTCTGCGATTGTAGCCCAAATAGCAAGATGACTTTCATAGTTTCTGGCAGCTCCATCACACGGTTAACTGACATGGATTAAAACTCTTTCATCTATTTTCACATGGACTGCTGTAAAGCATGGTATTGTTTCCTTTTTATTATTTTAATAATTGCTTATCCCATGCAAATCAAGGAACTATGGACTAAGGAGTGGATATCATGTTAGATAAGGCACACCCAGCTCTCAAAGGAGCAAATAAAGAAAAGGGAAGGGAACTACTGAGTGGAAGAGATCAAAGAACTGGTTCCCATCCAGTGGGAACATTATAAAACTGCCACATGGAGAGGTGGCGAGATCATAGGGAGGCTCAAACCTTTCCCAACTTTGTGACTGTTGTTACTTTGTGATTGTGTAATCCCTACACAGGCTGAACAGAAGAGTAGGTCACATGCTTACAGCTACCACTCTGCATTTCTTAGCCTACAACTTTTAAATACTAGTTGAAGACTTTTCTTTTATTTGTAATTAATTGTATTATATATTATGCATTTAATCTTTTTAAAATTTTTTTCTCCTTTTTTTTCCTTTCTCCATGTATTATCTTATGAGTTTTGGCTCATCTTTCCAAACTTTAGAAGTGTTTTGTTTGGAGTTTTTTTGTTTTTGTTTTTGTTTCACCCACGCTGGAGTGCAGTGGCGTCATCATAGCTCACTGCAACCTCAAACTCCTGGGCTCAAGTGATCCTCCTGCCTCAGCCTCCCCAGTAGCTGGGACTACAGGCACACACCACCACACCTGGATAATTTTTCTGTTTTGTGGAGAGAGGGTGTCACTCATGCTCAGGCTGGTCTCAAAATCCTGGCCTCAGGCAATCCCCCTGCCTGGGCCTCCCAGAGTGCTAGGATTATAGGCATGAACCACTGCATCTGTCTCTGTTTGGTTTTTTTAACCCGATTGTGCCACATAATGTTTTGGTCAACACCCCCATCTCTGAACTTACAGGAAATGGAATTAACATGACTTCTATGTTCCAGATAAAAGCACTGAGTGGGAATTCACCCTGGATAGGTAGCATTGCAATAGAAATATTATAAAAGCTAAAGTCAGGAAAGGTCTATATCTGGTTGGTCATAAACTCCCCAGCACAGAACACAGGGCCCCACATAGTGTCAAGCCTTTTATAAATCAATTAATTAAGATCCTTCCCCAATGTCAAACCATAGAACATTAGACTGTCCCAGCTGGACAGGACCTTAAAAGTCATTTAACTCAACGTCCTCCTTTCATTTACTCAGAGAATGAAACCCAAAGAGGAGCAACTATTTACCTCAAGTCACCTACTTTGGGGAAAAAAATAAATCAATGGCCTAAGCTTCCTATTTTCTAATTCAGAGCACTTTCCACCACACCAAACAGTGGACTCCCTAATCAACATTCTCCTATCGTACTCGTCCACTCCCATAACCGTGCCATAGTCATTCTCCCTTATTCAGTTTTGCTTTCTGAAGTTTCAGTTGCCGAAGTTCCCGCAATACAGTACAATGAGATATTCTGAGAGAGAGAGAGAGACCACATTCACATAAATTTTATTACAGTATATTGTTGTAATTGTTCTGTTTTATTATGGTTCCTGTTAATTTCTTACTGTGCCTAATGTATAGATTAAACTTTATCACAGGTACATGTACACAGGAAAAATCATAGTATATGTAGGTTCAGTATCATCTGCAGTTTCAGGCATCCACTGGGGGTCTTGGAACATACCCCCCCAAGGATAAGGGGAGACTACTGTACTATTTATTATCTAGCCTGAGGATCCTGTGGGAACTCCAGTTAGAACAGAAGAAATACCTTTTCCTTCTGACTTAGAGGCCAAATGCTCTTGGGTAAATAAATATAAATCCCCGGCTCCATAGGTGCTATAATAAGGGAAAGACCTCTTTAACAGAGAGTTTTCCAGCTCTGGGGTCTTAGGTAGGGAAAAGGTCTTCCATCATTCCTCAGACACAGCAGCAGACCTTCCAAGGAGCTCTCCAGGGTACTAGACCACATCTGAGCCCCGTGTCGCCATAGGCCTGAGTATTCTATCTCTGGGCCTGACCTATTACAGATTCTGCTGTTCAAACCACAGTGGATATTAAAATTCTATGAATTGTTGAGCGCCTACTAAGTGCCAGTATAGTGGTTTTACATTCTTTATTTCAAATCCCTATAACAACCCTCATGCCAGCTTTTATTAGCCCATTCTCCAGATGAGGAAATGAAGACCCAGAGAGGTTAATTAAGTTTTCTAAAGTAATAAGTGGAGAAGCCAATATTTAAATCCAAGTCTATTCATCTAAATCCAAGATTTAATCTGAGATCATACGTTTTCCACAGCATCAAACTACTTGCCCTAATAGCTGTCCTAAATTATTTCAAGCAGGACTGCAACTGTCTCCCAAACATGTTACCCAGAAAAATATGAATTTGGCTACCACCCATATCTTCAACCTTTCCCATCTGTTACAACAGACCAAGGTTCCAGGGGACTCCTAGGGTCACCTACATTTGTCGCCTTCTTCCGCAAGAATTCTCTGCCCTGCATTGTTCTATTTACTGACCACATTACAGAATCAAAGACAGTATGACTTTGAGGAGACATTTAACTCATTCAATACTACCGTTGGGGAAGAGGAATCTAATAGATTGGGCTTGGACTTCCAGCCTCCAGAACTATGAGAAAATAGATTTTCGTTGTTGAAGCCACCCAGTCTGTGGCATTTTGTTATGGCAGCCACAGCCAACTAGTGTGGTTGTGTAGCCACCACCACAGTCAAGATATAGCGTATTTTCATCATTCCAAAAAGTTCTCTCCTGCTTCTGTGCTGTTAGCCTTCTTCCCCCACCACAGGTCCCTGGCAACCACTGGTCTGATTTCTGTTCCTATGGTTTCACCTTTTCCTGAGTGTCATGTAAATAGAATCACACACAAAAAAAGCCTCTTGAGTCTGGCTTTTTTTCACTTGGTGTTATGCTTTGAGATTCTTCCGTGTTGTTTCATGGATACGCATTTCTTTTTTTTTTTTTTTTTTTTAGCAAATTATGGGTGTACATATGTTTAGGTTACGTGTGTTGCCCTTGGTTCCCCCCCCCACCGAAGTCCGTGTTTCACATACGTCCATCCTTCGGGTAGTGCGCATTGCACTCCTTGTGTATACAAATACCCCTCCCCTCCTCCCTCTTCCCCCCTCCTCCCACCGCCCTCCCCCTTCCCCAGCATCCAATAGATGTTGTTCTGATATGTGCATTTATGTGTTGATTAGTTAACACCAATTTGATGGTGAGTACAAATGGGTCCCATTCTGCTGCTCTTGTGGTGCTCCACTTTGGATAATGGGCTTAAGTTTAATCCAGGAAAGTGTAAGAGGTGCTAGATCACTGTCATTTCTTACGATTGAGTAATATTCCATTGTGAACATATACCAAATTTTGATAATCCACTCATGGATTGACGGGCACTTGGGCTGTTTCCACATTCTTGCAATAGTGAATTGTGCTGCCATAAACATTCGGGTGCAGATGTCCTTATCGTAGAATGTTTTGTGCTCTTTTGGGTAGATGCCTAATAGTGCTATTGCTGGATCGAATGGTATTTCTATTTTTAGCTCTCTGAGGTATCTCCACATTCTTTTCCACAGAGGCTGCACTAACTTACAGTCCCACCAGCAGTGTAGAAGTGTTCCTGTCTCTCCACATCCTCGCCAACATTTGTTGTTTTGTGTTTTTTTGATAGAGGCCAATCTCACCGGGGTTAGGTGATACCTCATTGTGGTTTTGATTTGCATTTCTCTAATGATTAGAGATGTTGAGCATTTTTTTATATGTTTGCTGGCCATTATTCTGTCTTCTTTTGAAAAGTTTCTGTTCATTTCGCTTGCCCATTTGTTGATGGGGTTGTTTGATTTTTTCTTGTTGATTTTTTTGAGTTCTAGATAGATTCTGGTTATCAGCCCTTTATCAGATGTGTAGAGAGCAAATATTTTTTCCCATTCTGTGGGCTGTCTATTCACTCTAATGATAGTTTCCTTGGCAGTACAGAAGCTTTTTAATTTGATTAGATCCCACGTATTTATTTTTGTTGCTGCGGCGATTGCTTTGGGGGCCTTCTTCAAGAATTCCTTACCTAGGCCAATGTCTGAAAGGGTCTTCCCAACATCTTCATTTAGAATTCTTAAGGTTTCGTGCCTTAGGTTTAATGCATTTCTTTTTAATGAAAGTGTTTTGAGAGTGTAGGAGCAAGAGAAAAGACAGGAAGAGAGAAGAAAGAGGACTAGGATAATTATTTAGAGGAGTAAGGTGATACTGAGTCAAGAATCAAGTGTTTAGGAAATTAAATGCAGTCAAAATGTGGTGCACCCAATTATTTCAGATTTTTTCCAAAATCTAGTCTAGACCAATCTCTCCCTTCTCTCTGTTCTGGGCCTTGGGTCAAAGTTGAGATAATCATACTTCTCAGTTTCCAATATCTTATTATGCTCAGTCTGTGTGAGGCCTCATTCCTGCTTAATTTTATGTTTCTCAATTGATTCTCCATACCAGTGCAAATCTCCTCCTCTCAGACTTTCTCTGCCTCATGTGTTCATTATATGTGCAGAGGTGTATATGGATCCTTAAAACCTAGATACTGCTGATTTGTGTGTTTTAAATTTACTTATATGGTATCGTGGTATAGAGTTTGTACTGTTTCTTTTTCACTTAGTACTATGTTTATAAGATCTATCCATGATGAGTTAATGTATAGTATTCTGGAAACTGTAAAGAACTCTTCAAATATTTACTACTACCACTTCTAGTAATAATAATAATTAATAATTTATTCAAGAAATCTTTTTGAGCATCTACTCTATTCTAGGCACTTTGCTAAACCCTGGGTATAGAGAAATGATTTTAAAAGACAGTTCCCTATGGTAGAATACAGTAAACAAAGAATTACATAATTAACTATAAATATATGATTGCAACAAGTCTAAAATTGTAAAGAACTGAACCACATACGAATTTCTTTCTTTTCCTTTATTCTTTTTTTGAGAGACAGGGTCTCACTCTGTCACCCAGGCTAGAGTGCAGTGGCCCGATCATAGCTCACTATAACCTTAAACTTCTGGGCTCAAGCAATCCTCTTGCATTGCCTCCTGAGCAGCTGGGACTACAGGTACATACCACCACATCTGGCTAATTATTATTATTATTATTATTATTATTTTCTGTCTAGAAACAGGGTCTCACTATTTTGCCAAGGCTGGTCTCGAACTCTTGTCCTCAAGTGATCCTCCCACCTTGGCTTCCCAAATTGCTGGGATTACGAGTGTCAGCCACCATGCCCTGTTGGTATGAGAATTCCTAATATGAGGACCTAACTTCATCTTAAGACGCAAGGGCAGCTTCTCTGAGGCAAGGACACCTAAGCCAACTTTTTGTACCTTAAGTTCAGACTTAAAAGACCCATATAAGCCACATATATTGGGCATACACTAGATGAGTTTTGCATTTTTTTCAGTAAGGTAAGTTTGAACAAAAGAAATCTAGGACCAAGGTACAGAAAATTGAATCCAATGATTGCTTTGGAGAGATGAATCAAACCCAGATGACCCAGAGATGACTTAGAGCAACACAGAACATTTAAAACTGAAGTAATCAATAGTGTGAGTCAACTGCTCATTCCATCAACAGCTACAGCAGCATTAGCAAAAGAAATATTAAACTCCTGCCACCACGCATTGTGACCATGGGTCTGTTTGTTTGCTCAGATGGAGAAGCAATTAGAGAAAGCAAGTAATAGAATGTCCAGATAAAAGATCATCACTCTTAGCTTTACTACTGAATTGCACCAAATAATTGGTTTGAAAGAGAGAAAAAATTCAAATTCAGAATACAGGATTTATGCTCCCAAACTAAGGAGGGTACATTGCATTAATTTCCCTGTAATGTAAACCAGGAAGGAGAAACAAAAGAGAAAACACATGATATAAAAACACGGAGTGCATACCCCAGTGAGGATGCTCAGATGATAGGCAAATCCCAACTCTCTATACTGTTTTATTAATATTAGTCTCAAGAACAAGCACCATCCTGTGGGTTAATGGCATACACAAATATTTTTCCCTTTACTGAGATAACCAGATAAAGATCTTGAGAGCTGTCAACAGGAACGTATCTTTTTAAATGGAAGCCTACGTAAACACCATTCTTCTTCATTTAGAGAACATGTAGGCATTTTCTAATAATGGAAGCTTATTTGAAAACTGCCTGGTTTATCCTCTCCCAATCGACTCTTATGCCATGAATTAATCTCTTTAAAATCTGTGTCCTTGTGTTTGAGGGGTAACATGACATTATAACTGCTTACTGATTTGCAATCCTCTTACTCAGGAAATTTGAAATCACAAACCACTGTGCAGGATTTACCAAAACGTTGATGTTTAATGGTGCCTAAAAGACTAAAGGTCATGGTCTGTTTCAAGTGCATTTTGAAAGCCTCTCAATTTGCCTTTTTAGCATGTTGACATGAGTGGAGATTTAACACCAGAGGTGACTAGGAAGTAATGAAACTCATCCTTAACCCCAAGAGTAAACCCACATAATTATTTTTTAGTCTCACCACCTTCCTGTTTGAATGATTCATAGTAAAATATATATATATTTGACAGAGAAACAAATACGAATATAGACTTAAAGAGCCAAATTCTTAACCTTGGGCCCCTAAATGGACTTCCAGTGATGGTTTAATAATTGTATTGTTATTGAATCTCTAAATCCATTTGGAAACAAGTAGGGCCCAAGGCTTTCATCAGATTCTCAAAGGCATCTGTGGCTTCCGGAAATTTAAGGATCACTGTCCTAGTTGTGGAATAAATCATATATAAAGATTGAATGATAAATTGTTCAAGGTGAATTGGTATTAAAAATCATCTAAGCCGAATTAGCCTTCTTCAGCTTACAGAGGAGAAAACTGAGCCACAGCAAGGAAAAGTGACCTGCCCCTAGTGTGCAGAGAATTAGAATGAATAGCCCACATTCTGGAATTAACTACAGATGTGACTGGGGTAGGGTAAGATAATTATCCTAAAGGAATTGCAGGAGAAGAAGGGAAAGATTGCATTTGTGGAGGGGTATCAAAAGAAGACCTGATGAGGGATATGGCCTTTGAAATGGTCTCGAATGATAGATTTTGAGAGGTTCCTGGGGAACAGTAAGGTGACAGTGGATGGAGTATGAGTGTCATCTGGGAAGAAGAAACATAAAGCTAGGAATACATGGATCCTGTTTGAACAATAGTCAGTGTGAGCACGTGCGTGTGCATAGTAGGGAAACAGGGAGATGAGAGAGCCTGGAGAGATAGGTGGTGGTCCTACTATAAAAGGCATCAGAGACCAGATGAGGACTTACACTCAAGGCACAACACAAATTAAAGAATCCGTGAAGTACCATATATTCCCCATGAAATTTCCAAAGACTTCAAGTGCTCACACTTGCTCTGCATTGGCGAACGCTCATGACAACTGCTGGTGGGATTGTAAATTAGTACAAACTCTCCAGAGGGCAATTTGGGAATCAGTATCAAAATGCTTTGAATTCTTCTGGGAAGAGGCTATGAAAAATAAAAATTAAAAAAAAAATAAGAAAAATATGCTTTGAAAGGAGCATGGCTTTCGACTGAGCAAGTTCTCTTCTAAGAAGTTAAGTAAAAAATGATGAATATGCACAGAGATTTCTCTCTAAGATAGTCCATTGCAGTGTTTGTTCTAGTAATGAATAATTAGAAATTGCCTAATGTCTATACTAAGAGAATAAATTAAATTATAATTATATTATTTATGATTTATACCTACCTCCTCATGATGGAAAAAAACTATTGTCATTAACTATCATGTTATAGGAGAATAGTTAATAGCATGGGGAAATGTTTATGATAAATTGTGAGGATTTTAAATTTGTTTTGATTATTTTATCTTCTGTATTATGTTTTCCTTAAATAAGAAGACAGAGGTTTTGAATTTGTCTGTGTGCCTTATCTTATTTTATTTCACTAAAAATGTATCATGAGCATAGAAATCCCATGACATCCAGCCTGAGCAAAATAGTGAGATCCTGTCTCTATAATAAATAGAAAACAATTAGCCAGGTGTGGTGGTGCACACCTATAGTCCCAGCTACTCAGAAGGGTGAGGAAAGAGGATCACTTGAGCCTGGGAGCTTGAGGTTGCTGTGAGCTATGATGGTGCAACTGCACTTCGGCCTGATGACAGAGTGAGACTCTGTCTCAAAAATAAAAAAAAATAAAGAAAGAAAGAAAGAAAGCCAGCCCATGGTACATTTTTAGTGAAATAAAGCAAGTTGCAAAGCGGTAAGTACACTGTCATCATTAATATAAAAAGGCATGTAACTACATGTGTATAGACTAAAAGGATATTCATCGAGAAGTTAATAGGTAATTATTCCCCAGTTATGAAATTAACATTTAGAAATGTTCTGGTTTTCTCTGTTTTCTACGTCTTAAAAAATAATGTGTGATACTTTTAAAAGCAAAAGTAAAACAATGTAGGGCCTTTGTTTTGTTTTGTTTTTGTTTTTATTTTTTTAAGAGACAGGGTCTCACTATGTTGCCCAGGCTGCTGGAGTGCAGTGGCCAAATCATAGCTCACAGCAGCCTCGAACTCCTAGCCTCAAGTGATCCTACTGCCTTGGCCTCCCAAAGTGCTGGATGATAGGTGTGAGCCACCACATCTGGGCAGTTTTTTGATTTTTTAAGCATAATCCTCGAAGGTAGATTTTTTTTATCGAGAATAATTGAGCCAGGATGATTTCTGACCTCAACAGTTCTTTCTCTTTGTAATGTACGTCAAAATACCACAAGACACTTCCCTTTCTCAGTCCTTCCTATCTTATTTTGAAGACTTCTTTTATCTGGGATAATTTATTTAGTGGCTTCATTTCTCTCCTAATACTGCCTTCCTCTAGCGAGCATCTCTGGAAACCAGATTTTTAAATATGACTATTTCAAAGACTGACACCAAACACATTCAAAACCAACTTCCTAGGAAAGTTACTGCTGATTTTGTCAACAGTTCCACTGCTGACCTAACGACACTGGTTAGTCAGCTGCCAGTGGCCCTTCTGCTGGAGAGAAGAGGAAATAGGCTTGGCTCTAACTTGCCCTGATCTTGCAGCCTGATATTTCTTTGCACTAGGAGCTAATGGAGTCATACCAGACTGCAAATTCCCATGATGCCATGCCAGTAGATAGTTCCTAGAGGATCAGAGAGCTCTACTACTGACCCTCGAAAGGGGAAAAAATTAGCTGGGTGTGGTCATGCGCTTGTAGTTCCAGTTACTTGGGAGGCTGAGGCAGTAGGATCACCTGAACCCAGGAGTTGGAGATTACAGTGAGCGACGATCGGGACACTACACTCCATCTTGGGTGACAGAGCAAGACCCCATATCTAAAAAAGAAGAGGGGAAGACTGTAAGTTTTGTCAGACATCACCCAGTGAAGATCCATTTCACTGCCAAAAAATCTTGACCCAACTACTCTGAACATCTGTGGAGTTTACTGTTAAAAACTAGGGACCTCCCATTAGCAGTAGAACTGGGCTGGGCACAGTGGCAGGTGCCTGTAATCCCAGCACTTTGGGAGGCCGACACAGGAGGATCACTTGGGCCCAGAAGCTGGAGGCTGCAGTGAGTTGTGATCACACCCCTGCATTCCAGCCTGGGCTACAGAGTGATATCCTGTCTCCAAAACAAACAAACAAACAAACAAAAAAAATAGTAGAGGCCAGCGTGGTGGCTCATGCCTGTAATCCTAGCACTCTGAGAGGCTGAGGCAGGAGGATCGCTTGAAGTCGGGAGTTTGAGACCAGCCTGAGCAAGAGCGAGAGTCCCGTGTCTACTAAAAATAAAAAGAAATTATCCAGACCACTAAAAATAGAAAAAATTAGCCAGGCATGGTGGCGCGTGCCTATAGTCCCAGCCAGCTACTGGGGAGGCTGAGGCAGGAGGATCGCTTGAGCCCAGGAGTTTGAGGTTGCTGGGAGCTAGGCTGACACCACGGCACTCTAGCCCAGGCAACAGAGCAAGACTCTGTCTCAAAAAAAAAAAAAAAAAAAAAAAACCAGACACACACAAGAGTAGAACTGATAGATTGTGGTTTGTGAGTTGATAGATTCACACCTGCAGGGGTGGAGGGAGGAAGAAGAGAGGTCTCCTGGGAGGCTGGTAACATTCTGATTTTTGTTCTCAGTGCTAGTTATAAGGGTGTGTTCAGCCTCTAAAAATTCATGCTTGTATATACCAATGATATATGCACTTTTTGGTATATATGATATACTTCAACAAAAAGTTAAAAAAAACAAAACAAAACCAGCAAAACCAACCTGAAGACCACTACTGCCATTCCCAGAACAAGGATCCTGGTATATCTTAGTTGGGCCAGTGCTGAACTTGCCAGGAAGCCTGTAGAATGATTTATACGAAGAGTAGAAAACACGCGTGACCTAAATGCTTCAGAACCTAACTGTGTGGTCTCACATGCTAAGGAACCGCCCAGGTGGGGTACTTCAGAGAAAGGAGCATGATAAGAGTGTCCAAACACCGCCGCCTGTTGCCAGCCCGTCCCGCAGAAACTTGGATCACTGAGCATCTCACTTCTCCTCCCTGGGCTTTGGCTTGACCAACTATAAAAGGATTTTTTTGATTTAACAAACAATGATCTAATGGCTTTGTTCTCACCGGGGCTGTATGTTTAAGGGAAGACATGATTTGTTGGGGAGGGGAGAACTAAAAATATACAGCAATGACTGACAGTCATGTTTCCTATTAGAAAGCAAAGTCAAACATTTAGAGGTCACTCTCAGGGCATTCAGAGACAGGATGTGAGCTGAGTGATGACAAAGCCCATTTTCTGGAACAAAATGATCACTGTGTGAGCAGAGCATGTGGGGCCAGCGGAACTGGAGCCTTCTGTGAGCTGTTCACAGCAAGCTCTTGGCTTGTTCAGCCTCATGGTCAAAGTCCCCTTGAGAATCTGAGAAATTACTCCACCCCAAATCCCCTCCAGACAGAGTTTGAGATCCATGGGCCAAGTTCAGAGTCCCCCACTCCCCTGGCCCTGTGAGTTTCTCTCTCCCAGTTACCATCACCAACCCAGCTCTGTTAGTGACTTCACTCTGCTGTTTCTGTACACAAAACTGTGTGCGCCCAGCCAAGCAGCAGCCTAGAGTCAACCGGATATTTTCAAACGAACTGGGAGTTTAACCAGATGCAGCTGTCACCAACTTTTACACCTGCAGTTCCCAAACTGTTCTATGGGACATCTATACTCAAGAATATTTACACAAAGCCCTGGACAATAGGATGTGTGGTCAAATACCCTTGGGTTTATAAAGATCATATTTGGATCAAATACACCGAGTTTATTAAAGTGTTTTCCTTAGAATTTCTCAGAACCTTTGATATGCATTGTGAATGTTCAGGAGGAAATAAAAAGTCTTAAATCTTTCGTGTGGGGAATATATAGTCATTCCTAAGGCAGCCTAGTTTAGGAAAACTGGTAAATTCATTCATTCAATAAATATTTATTAAGTACTTACTATGTGTCAGGCACGGTGCCAGGTACAAAATGGTTGTATCTTGCTCAAGGTCCTTTTTATAGCATTTTTATTGTAGTGGCAGCAGAAGATACTAAACACATAAACAAGATAGTTTCAGCACGGGATAAGAAACATATGGAGGAAATAGCAAGGCGCCCACTTCAAGGCCTCTCTGGGGAGCTGTGCGAGCAGAAGCTTGACAATAAAACGTGAGTCAGCCACAGGAAGAGCTGTGGGGAAGTATCCCAGCAGACAAAGAGCGAGTGCCAAGGTCCAAAGACTGGAAAGAACTTGGCCTGCTCCAGGGCCAGGCCAAGGTCTGCCCGGGCGGGCGGTGCTGAAGGAGGGTGCGGAACGGAGACACTCGTAGGACATGAGGTTGGGGAAGACGCAGGTGTTGGACCACAGAGGGCCTGGTGGGCCACCATCAGGAAGTGGGGTCTTAGTCTAAGGACGATGAGAAGCCACTAAGGGGCTTTAAACAGTGAGGTGCTGGCAAGGGAGACAGAGAGAAGTGGGCAGATTAGAGATGGATCTTAAAGGTAGAAACCACAGAACTCTCCAACATTATCGTCTGGACTCTATAGGTACCTAAACATGTTCTCTGTGCCCTTCTGGTATTGTCTTGTGTTTGTGGGCCTCTGTCTCCTAACTCAGCTGCAAGTTCCCTCTCTCCAGCTGTAAGCAGAAAGCAAAGTGCTGTCTGGGTATCAGACCTGGGTTCCAAGTCGGGGCTCACGCCAAGCAGCTGTGTGAGTGTGGGCGAGTCCCTTCACCTCTCTGAGCCTCCGTCGCCCCCTCTGTAAAGCGGAACCAAAGGACTAAGTGATCTGCTTCCAACATTCTGAGATCCACGTTCTATGCTGCTCGTGGCAACATAACTAGATAAATACGGAGAAGGAAATTAAGGATTTGCCCCACATCCTTTGACAGAAAGCAAGGAGGAAATGCAAAAAGTCAAAGATAGATACCTTGTTAGTTTTCATGTGGCTGCTGTAACTACCTACCACACACCGAGTGTCTTAAAACAATGGGATTTTTTTCCTCGCATCTGGAAGCCAGGAGTCTGAAATCACAGTGTCGGTGTTGGCAGGGCTGCCATCACTCCAAAGGCTCTAGGGGAAAACCTATTCTTTCCCTCTTCCGGCTTCTGGTGGCTCCACGAGTTCCTTGGCTTGTGGCCACATCACTCCAATCTTCACCTTCATGGTCATGCTGCCTCCTCTTCTCTCTTGATACTTGTGGTGTATTTAAGACCCATCTGGATAATGTAAGATAAAATCTTACTGTCAAGAGTTAACTTAATTATATGTTTGGCCATATAAAGTAATATTCAAATTTTTACCACAAAAGGTAATTTTTACAGTTTCTGGGGATTAGGACATGGACGTGTCTCCTGGGTGACCATCATTCGATCCACTACAGATATCAATGACCGCCCCAGCCCAAATACACCCTCGTGCTATTTTCAGGGATTCATTGTTCCTTCTTTCTCGGGTCACCATTCCATGACTTGTTTCTTTCATTTCTCCATCATAGTGCCCAAGAAAGTACTTTGCACAGGTAGATAGTTAATGAGTGTTGCTCCCAACAGAAACTTCCAGAAACCCTTTAGTAAGAGTATCCTGGCTATTTCCCTTACGACTGAAAGTTTGGAAAACCAGCTGAGCACCAGTTGATTTGCAAAGCAGCAAAAGAACATACTCGGCCAGACACAAAGCGATTTGAGTTTTAGTCCCTGCTCTATACATCAACCCATTTCATGACCCTGGCTAGGCAGGTCCCTCAGCTGTCTGGATATTAGCTTTCTAAAGAGAAGGCCTTAGTACAGTTGGCTTCCGGAAGCCCTTATACCACTTACATTCCACAAGAAGAATTCAAAATTAAATACGTTCTTTCTCAGGATCCTTTGAAATGTATACTCCTTTTAAGTTACAGAAGACAAACACAACCTCTTACCCTGTCCTACTGCAATTTGGGCTGAAACGTCTGCCCTAAAAGAAAAAGAAAAAAGGATCGAAGTGAGATAAAATCTTCATTTTCCAGTCCTAATGACCCGGTTCTGAACACTTGAGGCTTTTGCAATAAGAAGGGTCAAGTTTCAAAGATCACTATCTCTGCAGTAAGCTCTATTGCTGTTTTGGAAAAAGTTATCAGATCCTGCAGCTAACAAGTATTCCTAGGCCTAGTAACATATAACCAACTGGATGCCTGTTTCTGTCTTCCACACTCATCCTCTCCTCACCCCCTTCAGCCTTCCCCTCCCGAACCCTCAGCATATCCTCTGAAAAACTTCCTCCCCCATAAATGATTTGAAGAGCCAAGCTATGAAATAGGGAAATTATAACAGAGAGACCAGAAGAGGCACAGGAAGAAGAAAAGAATTATCCTGTGGTCTTCATCACACCCCCTTACTTAACCCTTACAAGAAATATATGAACTTTTATACCATGGAGAAAGGAAGAAAATAGCCTTAACTGAGCACCTACTACATACCAGGCCTTTTCTTGATTATTTTAACCTCGCAACAACCCTGTGAAATAGATATTATCATCCCCTTTAAAAGAAGTGAACACAAAAGCCAAAAGGTAGAAACAACTCAAATGTCCATTGACAGATGAATGGATAAACAAAATGTGGTATATACATACAATGGAATATTACCCTTAGAAAGGAATGAAATCCTGATGCATGCTACAACATGGATGAACCCTAAGATATTACGCTAAGTGAAATGAATCATATACCAAAGGACAAATATTGTATGATTCCACTTATATGAGGTACCTAGAACAGGCAAATTCATGGAGACAGAAGGTATGATAATAGTGATTCCTGGGGGTTCGGGGGAGAGGGGAATGGGAAATTACAAGGGGTACAGTGTTTGTGTTTGGGATGATGAACCAGTTCTGGAAATGGATATTGATGATGGATGTAAATGTTCTCTATGCCAAAGCAGTGTATACTTAAAAATGGTTAAAATAGTAAATTTTATGTTATGTGTATTTTGCTACAATGAAGGATATGGAAACTGAGAGATTGATCATCCAAAGCCACACAGCCCCTGTCAGGCGAAGCCAGGGTTTGAGCTCATCTGTCTGCTGTGATAAATTATCACATGGGGAGAAGAATCAGTCGTGGTAACACTGATCTCCAACAAAGCAAAAACTGCAATTGAATAAACTGTAGTTTCTCGTGTCTACTCAAAGCTAATGTCCTGACCCAAGGTTGTTTTTCAGATGATGACTGGATGGGTGGAAAGAATGTTAACACATCATTCATTGAATATCATCTAACTGCACCCTCCTCCAAAGTCTCTTCTGTAGGTGGCCTCATCAGCTGTTTTATTCCCTGGATCCACCTCTGTTTGAACTTTGAGAATAATCTAAGAACAAAAAGAAAAGTAAATATGGTTCCTAATGCCTACAAATAACAGCGATGATGAGAATACACATAGCAATTCCCTTTAGCCTTGTCATTGAATTTTCGAGGTCACTAGACTATGGCAGTTAAGTTTATCATCTTTGCCTCCCATTCATAGGTATTTGGCACAATACCTGGCCAATATCCATATTTGGAAATTTTTTAATGAATGGAATTAAATTTTGAAACTTTAACCCCAACCCTGGAAGAAGGGACTCTCTCTGAACAGACTATATCCTGAATAATCCAAAATCTCTAACAGAAATCAGTGGTCTAAGATGGTTTGTTGTTGTTGACACACAGAGATTCATTCTCCTTTTTGGTACCATGTCCTGGGCATGTTTATCAAAGGACCGCTTACGAAAGTTTAAGTACTGCATCCTTTCTTGGTAATAATAATAGCTGGTGTTTACAGGGTAAGTGCTATGTGCCAGGCAATGGTCTAAGACTTCATAGTAGCAGCTCATTGAATCTCTACAACTCTGTAAGATAGGTACTAACATTCTTTTCACTTGAGTGATGCTCACAACACTGAAAAACTTGCCCTGGATCACACAGTAGTTGAAGCAAGCTATCATTTCTGGTCACTGCTTTGCTATTTAAAATATTCAATTATATCATACAATACAGATCTCTCAAGGAGAGAATGTGGGGACACTTGAGACCGATTCTTAACAGGCCTGCGATAAATTATTTCACTTACAAGAAATGCCAAAAACAGACCCGATGCAAGCTTGGAAATGAAAACCCCACCTGAATTCTAGATTTTCTGGTCCTCTCCTGATCCACAAAACTTAACCTTCCCTTTTTGCCCCTTAAAGATTCATCAATGCAGCTGCCCCTATTGCTGAAGCTCCTCCACCTCTTAGAAAGCTGTGTAATAAGATGACTTCAATCCTGCCAGAATATTGTTCATTTTTTAATTTAGGGGTCAACTAGTTTCATTTTGATAACAGGAAGGGGAAGTAGTCAAATGGGCTCAGCATATTTGGGCATTTGTTCCATCCCCACAACTAACGGCTGTGGGACCTAAGGGACATAATTTTACCTCTCTGGGCCCTTCTCTTATGAAATGAAGAGTTTGGCCACAAAAACTATAAGATCCTTTTCAACTTAGACTTGCTGTAACCAGTGCTTAGAGTAATCAGTTTCACAACCAATCTGTTCTATTTTGTTCAGTTATGGAATTTTTAGAGAAAGTCTCTCATGGCTGGAGAAACCACTCTCCTTCCAAAGTTTTATCGGTCTACTTTAAAGGTTCAAAGTTCAGATGGTGGGATTTGGATGGAGATTTTATTTATTTATTTACTTGTTTGTTTGTTTATGAGACAGTCTCGCTCTGTTGCCCAGGCTAGAGTGCCGTGGCATCGGCCTAGCTCACAGCAGCCTCAAACTCCTGGGCTCAAGTGATCCTCCTGCCTCACCCTCCTGAGTAGCAGGGACTACAGGCAGCACCACCACACACCACGCATGGCTAGTTTTTTCTATTTTTTTTTTTTTTTAGTAGAGACGGGGTCTTGCTCTTGCTCAGGCTGGTCTCAAACTCCTAACCTCAAGCGATCCTCCTGCCTCAGCCTCCCAGAGTGCTAGGATTACAGGTATGAGCCACCGCACCCAGCCTGGAAGGAGATTTTAGAGAGCAAGTCGTCCCTCAGGCCAGAAATGGTCAGGACCGGCATGATAAGCTCAAGTCTCAACCTTCCTTACCTGAATTCCTGAATTTCATATTCTACCTAGAGTAGGAAACGCACTCTGTAAACCTTCAACTGCCTACAGGTTAGCAAAAGTGAGATTAGTAAGAGAAATGCACAAGAATTCTGCTTAAATCTGTTTAGTCTCCTGAATTGTACCCAACTAAGAGTCTTTCCATCTCAAGGTCCGTGAGAGTGACCACGGCCAACGCCTCTCAGTGGCTAGAGTTGAGACAGATTCTAATCCTCTAACCGAATCATCGAAAGCGAGCCCTCCATTTGATTTGCACGAGTCCCATGCAGGCCTGTGGTTACCCTGTATTTCAGGTGGAAGTTTGCCTTGAGGCAAATTGCAGCGCAGCGGACCTCAGGTAATGAGAAGGGCTGCAAAGCAGGAGGCTGCCCTCCCACCTGCCTGCCTCCCTCTGCCTGTCTCCAGGGAGTGGTTCCGAACTCAGCATTTTCTCACGAAGGAAAGGTTTTTTAGCAAAAGCAACTTTGCATTGTGATTGATTTTTCACCTTTATTTTACACAAAAACTAAGATGCTAGAAAATATTCTCCAGTGGAGGCACTTTAACTTCTTTCGGAAGGGATTTGAAGTTGCCAGTATTGTTTGTTGTCATTGCATTGATAGTTTTAAAAATATATACAGTGTACGCTTGAGCCCAGGAGTTAGAGGTTGCAGCGGGCTATGATGGTGCCACCGCACTCTAGCCCGGGTGACAGAGTGAGACTCTGTCTCAAAAAATATACATATATATTTTTATACATATACAGTATGTATATCAACTTCATAATCTAGCACTAAACCCAAGGAGCCCCTTCCAGAGTGGAGGGTGTCCCTGAGCTGCCACCACCCGGGACAGAAGCTGGGGGAAATTGGAACCCAGCCCCTTGCCTAGCTTGGATGGGGATGCGGAAAGGCCCTCTTTTTCCAGCTTGATAGCACCAGCCTGGCTGAGAGGCTGACCCTGCCCTCCCTCCCTAGCTCCTCCACGCCCAGTCTCCGTCCAGGACATCCTGCACCGGTATTTCTAAATCAGGACCAAAGGCAACAAAGTGTAAACTCTACATTCCATTCCTTATGTAAGAAAGTCCTGTGAAAGTTTCCCTCTTGGCAAGGGGGAAAGTGGAGGAGCTTTGGGCAATTGCCAAACAACTGCACATTTTAAAGGCGAATTCTCCCGTCTTCCCATGGAAAGAGCCTTTGAAAGGAGACTGGTTTAGAGTCATGCATCATGTCATAATGCATTACGTTCTTCTACAAAATAGCTCCACTTTTGAATAAAGTTGGGGAGTAACACACATTAATGTCTCTCTTATAGAGTCTCGTGGCGCGTTAGCATGTTAAAGTTCTGAGAAAGACGACTGTAAAGAAACCTGTTTATATTTAATGCAAGATTTCCAAAAGCCTTTTGACCACACAGTTTTTTCTCTCTCTCTTTTATATAACATCTTTGAACATCTGCTCTGAGGAATACGTATTAGGAAATGCTGGTGTAATGGAAAATCAGGACCCTTGAAGTCAGCAAACCTAAATCAGAATCACCACCTGATCCCTGACTTGCTGTGGAAACCTAGGAAATTTTCCGAGTCTCTGTTTTGCTGTCTTCAAAATTAAGCTAATAATTCCAACCTAGTAAGGCTACCATGAGGATGAAATACGCAAGCACATTGCTCAGTACCTGGTGGGAGCACCATAAATGGCAAATTGCCATTAACAAAAATGACACCTCATGGAGTGGGGGTTGTAAAGGCACTTCCCAGATCCCAATTCTGGAATCGAGGAAGGATTTGTTTCCCCCACTGGGAAGGCTGCAGGAACACAGGCCTCAGTTCTCAGTCCTCTTCCGGAACAGTTTTGGCTGAAGACAGCCAACCTGGCCCAGGGGCACACCCCATCCTTAGGGCAGCTGTGGAGGTGGCAGGGATTACAAAGGTCTGGCTCCCTCACCCTATTCTGGCGACAAGTCTGAAGGGCTGTCTCTGCTTCAGAGCTTCTCATGGGGTTGGCCAGCCTCCCCTGAGACTGCGTTGCAGCCTGTCTTCTCCTTTCTCCCAGTCCTACTTCCTTCCTCTTCCCTCCTCACCCCTTCCCCTCTGCAGGTGTTAATCCAAGAGCACTCCCTAAAAAACCTCCTGCAAACACGTTTCCTGGGGACCCAGCTGACAGCACTTTGATTCTAATAGCCCACCTTCCATTTGGACTTTGAATGGCAGGAAAGAAAAGCATCCAAGCATCAAAGGGCCTCTGTGAGACCCGGGTTTATGCATCTAAACACATATGAGTTCCTTAAATAAATGTATCACATGCCAAGAAAATGTCCTCCCCACTGGTTCCCTTAGCGAGACAGAGTGTGGCTTTATTCCACAAAGTGTGGCTCATGGCATTGCCTGAGCAGCTTGGAAACTGCTCAGGTGATGGGGCTCACCAGGCCCAGACTGTCTCAGGAGTAGGGCTCAGATAATAATGGGAATCAACATTGGTAACAAAACCTCCGAATGATGCTGATGCAGGCTGTCCTGGACCACCCTTGGAGAACCAGTACTGCAAACTTCTTCTGTAAAGGGGCGGATAGTGACTATTTTAAGACTGGCAGGCCATGTAGTCTCTGTCACAACTACTCTATGACTGTAGCATGAAAGCAGCCACAGACAATATGTTAGACCAGAGGTGGGGGATCTTGTCATGTGGGAAGGTCCCATTAATTTAGCTGTAATCAAATAAGGTCACATTCAAGAAACTTCAATTAGATATTCTTAAAAATGTACATTATTTTGTCAAAATCTAACTACTTATATACTTAATAATTTCAAAAAATGAAAACTAGTTGTTAACTTTTTTTTATTTTTTTGAGATGGAGTCTCACTCTGTCACCCTGGGTAGAGGGCAGTGGTGTCATCATAGCTCACTGCAGCCTCAAACTCCTGGGCTCAAGAGATCCTCCTGCCTCAGCCTCCCCAGTAGCTGGGACTATAGGTGTGCATCACAATACCCAGCTGATTTTTCTATTTTTAGTAGAGACAGTGTCTCTCTCTTGCTCAGGCTGATCTGAAACTCCTGAGCTCAAGCAATCCTACTGCCTTGGCCTCCCAGAATGCTAGGATTACAGGCTTGAGCCACTGCACCCAGCCTATTTGTTAATTTTTAAAAATTAACTAACCTTTATATGACTTTGTTGTGTCTGCTTTTTGCTGGAAAGCATTTGAATATTTGGTTGCAGCAAGGAGGTCTGCAGTTTCGGTTGAACCTCTAGATGGTTATCAGTCATTTGTGACCTTAGGGGCACCTTGATTTGGGTTAGGTAGGAGAATGTAGATTCACAGCAATAAGTGGTTGAAAAGCAATAAAGCATTTTTGGGGCATGTTGCCGAAGGCGTGGGTATTCTACTACATTTTTCCGTATTTCAATTGGATCTTTCTTAGCCTCAAACCATGACTTTAAAATGTCATCTACTGAGAGCTCAATCAATTCCATCTTTAGTTCCTTAGATGCCTTGATGATATCAACTAGGTGAGACTGCAATGCTCATTTGAGTGTGATGTCATGATTTTCAAAGTCAGTGATCCTTTCATTGTATTCTCCAATTAATAGGTCTATAACAGCAGTATATTCTTCAAATGATTCACATGTATCATCCTGCTCATCAATGACATTTGCTAACTGAGGAAAATGTTCATATGAAATTTCCTTTCGAAGAAGTGTTTTGAAAAAAAGATATTAATAGCTTTTTTCAAAATTCTGGGATTTTTGGCTACATGTCATATATAGACTTAGTTTTACCTTGCAAAGAAATAATCAAGTTATTTTCATGTGCCATGATATCACACTGAAATGCTCCATTCCTACAGAAATCGTCTTTCAATAACTCACATTGCTGATTCTGTTCTTCATAAAATTTAACTATCTGTTCTCATAGAGATAAAATTTTGACTAACACCTGTCCCTGCAATAGTCAATGCACCTTAGAATGATACGGCAAATCCACACTGAATACCTCACCCTTCAACTTTGCATGTTAGGAAACTGACAATGCTGTGTTGCATTTGCATGCACATAGTTAACAATACATATAACTTGTTGAAAAGTGTCACTTAAAATAGTAGCTTTAGCACAGAGATTTTGCTGGTGCAAGATACAATGGAAAGAAATGAGAGCATCTGGATCTGTTAATACTTTTTTATCTGTGCAATAAACCCTTCATGTTTTCCTGTCTTGGAAGGTACACCTTCTGTACATACACCCATTAACTTTACCAAATTCAGTCCAACTTCACCATTTATATCTGTGAAGTTGTCGAAGGTATTTATTCCCTGTGTTCTGTTCCCAAGGGTGCCCAAAGCAAGTAACTCTTTGTAGCAAAAAAAATCTTCTGTTATGACCCAAATGAAGTATAAAACCTGTACTGAGTCAGTAGTATCAGTTGATTCATATAAAGTGATTGAATAATATATATTTTCCTTTTGAAGTATTGCATGAAGTTTTTCTGTTAAGTTGAAGGCTAATTCATGCTGCCGATCAGTTATGGTTCTCCTTGAAAGAGGCAGTGGTTTGTGCTTTCAAATGTTACCAGAGTCTAAGCATCCTACGACTTCAAAAATTTATTCTTTCACAATTTCTACACTGAATGGCTTCCCTTTTTTCCCCCCGAGTATATTAGCTACTTTATAAATTGCTTCAGCGGCATTATTTCCAGGTCTTACTTCTGCTTGAAAGAATTGTCTTTGCTTTTGCTTTTCATCTTTTAATTTTTGCAATACAACCTTTCATGCTTCTGCCTCTAATTTAAAATATTTGTGGTCCTTACGTGTGCTATAATGCTGGTGAGCATTGAATTTCTTTAATGTTGATATTGCAGTATCACAAAGCAAGCAAATCATCTTATCTTTAGCAGCAATAAGATAATATTGCAATTCCCAATCCTCATTAAAAAATCTGTTTTCTTCCTTCAGCGTTCTCTTGGTCTTCTTTGACATGATGGGTTGTTGAGCCAACAGAATTTAAAAATACTGTCAAGCTGTGCAACTATTCACAAATTCCACTTCAAACAGAAACATAGTGCACCATTGTCAAAAGCTGATAACAGACTGGCATACTTGACCCCCATAAACTCTCTCCAACCAGCCTCATGCAGCAGTGGCACCAATGGGGCAGGGGAACTTAGAACTAACTCATGAACGTAGCAGCCGTCAATTTAACCCTTATGACTTACTAATGTTCTAATTGTGCCAGTCAATCTGGGAGGATTATTTCATTGAAACTTATTTTGTTCTTTGGTATTTTAAATACATTTGTTTTAAAAATAAAATAAAAATATAAAAGATGAACAAAATGTATTAATAAAAATAAAAGGATTTGTTCTATAAAATTTGGATTCAGTCAAAAGGCCTCAGGTAAGGACCTAGAAGGTCACGTGTGGCCTTAAGGCCACAGGTTCCCCACCACTGTGTTAGATGAATGAGGGTGGCTGTGTTTCAATAAAACTTTATTTACCGAAAAGGCTAAGGTCCTGCCCTAGACCCCTGCTATTCAAGCCTTGGGTCCTAGGACTGTCAACATCATCTGGGACCATGCAAGAAATGCCAGATCTCAGGCCCAGCCCCCAAACAACTGAATCAGAATCTGCCATTTAACGAGATCCTCAGGTGATTTCTAGCATGTGTGAGTTTGAGAAGCAACGCTATATAGTATCCACTGGGGCATGGTCACAGATCAATATGCCATGAGCTAGTTAGCTTCTCTCTGTGCTGTGATTATAGAGGAAAGATTAGAACCTAGGCTGTGCCAGCTGTCTTGCAAAAGTGTAGCATGTAGAGCAGGTGGGCGTGGTGTACCCATTTACTGGGCAAACCAAGTAAGTTCTGAATCTCTAACGGGGTCCCAAGGTTAATTAATATGAAGGGGACACTTTTTTAAAAAGATGCAATCAAGCTGAGATATAGGGAGAAAAAAATGAAGAAACCTCCTTATTTTTGAGGGGAAGTAGAGTGGAAGAGATAATCTTGGTTGCCAGGCACCAGGGCTCATCTTCCTGATTCATGCCATCCTGTTTTTCCAGTACTGACTTTGCAATGTTGCATTAGTCAAGTGATTCTGCAACATCATTGAAATGACATAAGATGTCTGCTTGTTTCTGAGCATGATTCCGAGGGTGGACTTGTGCCAGCCCATCTGTTCCTCTGATAATATATCCAGAATTAATTCTATTAGAAACTCAAAAACAACATGCTCACTTTGGCAGGATGACCCCAGTAAGTGGTTATAAAAGGATTGTGTGCCAGAAGAATCCTCCTCAGAAGGGACATCACCAGCATAAGGGCAGATACAGCTTGTCTTCCCCTCTACCCATGACCTAAAAAAAATCCCAGAGATGCTTTCTTGACTAGACCCAACCATTCCATCCTCTAAAGCAGTGGTCAGCAAACTTTTTCTGTAAAGGGCCAGAGAGGAAATGTAGGGAAGGCAAAACTTTACTTCTATCCTCTTAAGAGCCCTGGCTGGGCCTGGGAATTAAATTGACATGTGAGAGATGAATGGGAGAAAAATAGACACATTTAATTTAAGTTTTACGTGACACAAGAGCCCTCATAAAGAAATGAAGATCCAAAGAAATGGCAAATCCCATTATGTATTTGTATTAAGTTGAACAAAGAGGCCATTGTGGAAAATAACTAAATTACGTGAGAAAGCAAAGAATTATTTTAACAGATCTGTTTGCACTGAATTCTCTTGGCTATGACTCCCCACCGAAGAATATTCCTTTTCTCCTGGTGCAGGGAGGCATCTTTCACATGGGACTTTTTATTTCAGGAAGAAAAAGGGAAAATTATTAGAGTGCCTTTCTTGTATCTGCTGTTTTCCAAATGCCTTTAGCCGGAAGTAATTGCTAAATTGGCATATTTTGGGGTGGCATATTCTGCCACCCTTCATAAATATTTCAGGCTTCGTCAGCTATATGGTCTCTGTGGCAACTACTCAATTCTGTCATTGCAGCGTAGAGGTAGCTATAGACAATATATAAAGGAATGGGTATGGCTGTATTCAATAAAACTTTATTTACAAATGCAAGCAGTGAGCTGGATTTGGCCTGTGAATTTTAGTTTGCTGACTTCTGCTGTAGTGTCTGGTCTAGACCACTGCATCTCAAACCTTAACGTGCTTTGGAATCACCAGGGTATCTTGTTAAAACGTATAACAGATTCGATAGTTGGAGTTTGAGATTCTACATTTTTAACAAGCTCCTGTATGATGATGATGATGGTCCAAGGACTACACTTTGAGCAGCAAGGATTGAGTTTAGACCAGTAGTTCCCAATCTTGGATGCACCCCTGAATCACCTGGAAAGCTTTAAAAATACCAATAACCTGGTTCTTGGTCCTTCCCTGCCTCCCACAGAATAATGATTTATTCTGTGGCCTGACAGTAGGTTTTTTAAAAGCTCCCCAGGTAATTATAATATGCGGCTAAAATTAAGAATACTGCACAGCAGATGAATGAAAGATTTAGGAGTTTCTTCGATAGGGATTAAATTCACTACTCGAATTTCTGAAATGGAACATTTTCTCAGAATGAA
Source organism: Propithecus coquereli (assembly GCF_000956105.1). Taxonomy (NCBI): domain Eukaryota; kingdom Metazoa; phylum Chordata; class Mammalia; order Primates; family Indriidae; genus Propithecus; species Propithecus coquereli. The sequence goes on from NW_012136192.1 coordinate 1,800,683, forward strand.
GTTATTCTTTGAGGAAAGAAAATATTTCTACCCAAGAGGAGTGACACTATTTCCTATGTGTAAGGTAACCAGGTCCCTTAATTAGCCAAACAGGATTAGATTTAATGCTTAAGTGGACAAATACCTTTACAGAAGGAACCAACCCCTTCCTCTGAGACTGGGGCGAGAAGAGATACAAGATCTTGTTAGGGGCTAGAAGTTGGGGTACTCGTGTCATCTGTTTTGTAGAGGAAGAGATATTCAGCTATCAAACACTTTCTGAGCACTTACCATGTCCCAGGGGAGGTCACCTGCTGAGTGTGGGAAATGAAAGTGGCCCAAAAGACGAGGGGAATTGTGAGAAAATTTAACATAGGTTCTGTGAACACCAGGAGAAGATGCAAAGCAGGGGACACAAGTGATTTCCCAGAGCTGTTGCTGGCCGGCTGCAGTTAGAAACAGTTTTCAAGGGAATAAAAGGAAGAATTTGCTGACAGTAAAAACTGTCTAAAGTTGTCATGGGCTTCCATCAGAAATGGGGAACTCCCAGTGGCTGGATCTCAACCACAGGGGAAATCAACACTTTTCATCCGAAAAATCTATGTATCAAGAAGAGCTGAGACGGGGGTTGCTAGTAATTTTGGCTAAGAATGATAAACCTGACGACCTTGGCAAATGCATGACTTTAAAAATACGCTTTATAGTACAATCAAGACTGACCCTATAATAGCATCGCTCTTAATTACTTGCATTATTGATTCACTTTGAGTAGAAGGAAAAGGCATGGTACAAGGTTATCGTGCCAGGAATTGCACATAACCCGCAAACTACCTTATCTCATCAGGAGAAGGATGTAGCTCACATGGGAATGTTATCCATGGAGTGTGGGGGGAGTGGGGAAAAAAGGGCTGAGAACAGCTGAGACAGCTGACAATGCGGTAGTGGGACAGCCAAGAATTGAATGTGGAGAGGAGATGTTGAATTGAGCAAACATTAAAAGTCCTTCCAACTCTGATACTCTGTGATTCTAAGAAAACACCTGCGCTTCTGGATGTTCTTTTGGTTTGAAAGTAAAAGCTTCACATAAGAAGGGAATGAATCACTACATAAATTATTCAGAGCTTGAAGTCTTTTGGACGATTGCCCTCCGGTCTTTGATTGAGGCAGGGATCTTTTCCCACATCCCTAGTTTGGATCAAGGCTGCCATTCCGATATCTTCAGGTCCAGAGAAAGGATATAGATAATTGACTAGGCCATAGGTAACTAGGCCTCCCTCATCTCATATCATTATGATTATCAAAAGCATCACCTTGTGCATAGCTTGCAATTAATTCTTTTACTGAAAGTCCAGAATTGTTTGAGCTAGATTAGGTGTTGTTGCAAAAGGATGTCACAGCTAGCAGGAAGCAGTATGACATAGCAGTACGCCTGGGTTCAGAGGTCATCTTTACCACGTTCCAGGTGGTGACTGAAAACAGGTTGCTTTGTGCTCAGTGCCAACCTCATCGTTGGTCACATGAAGATAATGATGCCTCAGGGGATTACTATGAGGACATAATATACATTGAGTACTTAGAATAGCACCTGGCAGGTATAAAGGTGAGTACTCCAGCCACGTTAGTCATATAATTCCTGCCTTCTAGAAGCTGGGAGAAAGGTACCCTTAGACAGACATACTTTTACAACACACATGCAGCCCACAAAATAAGAACACAAAACAAAAACAAAATTAGACAGTGGCTTATTTTATTACTTTCTTTTATAGGTTGTCCTTTCTGTAAAATTAGGCATAAACTCTTTAGCTTGGCGTCAAAATCCTTCATGACTTAATACCAATGTTTCTACACACGTAATATACTCTTCCCCATTAAGTAAATAACCTACATGTGAACCAAATCAGACCACTCGCTGTGATGCCAGTGAGCACTATACCTTCCCGTCTCTGAAAGCTTACTCGCAATATTTATTCAACCTGCGTGTAATAGACTTTTCACTCATTTTTGATGGTCAGTATTTTCACATCCTTCACCATCCAGGCCAAATAACTTTCTTTATAGAAGACTTTCTTTAAAACCCCAGTAGACAGAATATATCTATACCTCTCTGTATTGCCTTAACACTTTATATCTCCCTTACCGTATTTTTCATATGCTCCCTTGGTGTAGAATTGTTTTGTGAATTCCACCAGATTCTAAGTGTCTTAAAAGACAAATTGTTCCTTATCCATCTTTGTTTCTGATCCTCTGACTGGACTCCACCATCACTGCCCCCACAGTATGCACGGCACAGTCCATGGTGCCCAATACACTTAGGCATGTGATAAATGTGGGCTGGGTGTGGGAATCTCTGGGATGCAAGAAAGCATAGAACTGGAATGGAGATTGGGAAGACTTCCCCATCTAGCCCAAGTAGGGCAAGTGAGAGTAGATGGCTGTTACCCAGGGGCTGCAAACACTTATTAAAATTAGGTATTTAATGTCTGAGAATAAATTCTGGCACACACTGAATATTAGGCATCTTTTAGATGTTAGCCACACTGCTACCCGCTTCTAAAAGAACTGCCCCCTGCCCACAGTCCCCCATGAGTGTGTTTGTTCTACTACAGTCCTCTCTCCAGCTTGAGTTGATTGGATCAAGGCAGCCCATTAACAGAAAGCCCAACTACCTGTGCCCTCGTGAGACAAGACGAGCTCACCCAATGGCTCTCTCCACTGAGAATTTGGAATTGGAGCTTAAAGATACTCAGCTAGAAGCTATAAACGCTGAAGTTGCTACAATAATAACAACAAGAGCAGCTGTGTTTATTGAGCATGTACTATGTGCTAGTCACTGTGCTGAGCCTTTGAAGACATTATCTTTACTCCTCACAATATTCTATGAGGTTGAAGCTATTATTAGCCCCATTTTATAGATGAGAAAACTGGAACACAGAGAAGTGAAGTGTTGAATCAGGAGTCAAACTCTAGCAATCTGTCTTTGGAGTCTACGCTCTTAACCACTGTGCTGCAATGTGTCTCCCCAGGGCAGCGCAGGCCGAGGAGACTCAAAGATGGCACCAACAAGCCAATGAGTAAGCAGAGGAAGCCAAAGCCAGGCTACAGAGGAAGAAACAACAACTAGGGAGAAGAGCAAAGGGAAAAACATAAAAGAAAGATTACACAGCCACAGAAAAACACAGACCAGTCCCATTTCCCCTCAGCCATAAAATGCCTGGGGCTTGGCAATGTCCCGTTTCCTGCCTTAGGATTTTGTGAGCCCCGCTGCTTATGATAAACTGGTCTTTGCATCAGCTAAATAAGTGGAGCTTCTTTGCAGTGAAAAGAACATGGTTGCACCTGTTAGACACAGAAGTCATACTCATTGCACGATCCTCACTTCAGGCCAGCTCCCATGCTGCAGACCAACACACTCTGCAAAGAGCCAGAAGACCTTACTGGAGATCTAGCTCTGCCATGTTATTAAAACTGGGAAACCTTGAACTGGTCCTTAATGTGTTTGAACCTCAGCAGCTTCCTTTATAAAATGGGTATGAGGGGAGGGCACAGCCAGTAACAAAACATTTCACCTGCCTCCTGTCGCTGGGCAAGAGTGGTGGCTGAGGTTCCTCTAAGACAGAGAAAGTGAAAAGGCCATGCAAATGTGAAGCTTTTATTTTTTAAGCTTGGCATTCCTCGGGGCTGGTGTGTAAGCGACAGGCTGGCTGTGATCAGTGGTGCTGGGCCGGCCAGTAAAGAAAAAGGCCATGGCATCAATCACCGAAGCATTTCCCTCTTGTGTCTCTGTTTATCAAGTAACAGGTATTGCCAGAAAATGCCCACATTCCTCTGTCCTTGCTAATGAGTCAACTCTGGAACCCCCAGTCCCTTTATCAGGAAGATCTATTTTTCCACGTCTCTGTTTACTCATCAGCAACAACATTCTCCCAGGTTGGTTCTCCACAGTCTTGGCCCTGAGTTTGTCTGTGTCTTCCTGCTTTGCCAAAACTCACCCTCTCCACCCGCTTGGACCTAGACGACCTTCCTCCTCTGCCCCACCTCCAACAATGAGTTGTGATTCCTGCCCAGGAGACTCTTAATTGATTGCTTGGGGGAGAAACTTATGTGGCAACACAGAAATGGGCCCGATTGACAGGAGCTTGAGAGTCCAGCCAACTATGTGATTCTCAAATCAGTTAAGTTTACAAGACACGGAGGTTTTAAATTTAATTGAATGTTTGCGGTGGATTTATTTTGTTAAATAAAATTTACAGGAGGCTGTCGGTTTGGACTGGGTTCCTGCCCTAGGCCCAAGAGACCAGACCAGAATGGAGTCGCACATGCCAAAGTTCTACGCTACCAAGCCAAAACTAACTTGTTTATCTCACTTATCAAGAAATCAGGAGAGATCACAGCCAAATCCCCAAACAGGCCAGATTTAGGAAGTCCCCTCTGCTTTATCCTTCACAAGAAAAATAACTTCGAAAATGACCAATCCACTCTTTGTTCTCTGTTTCTGCTTTCCTCCACCCTTTTCTGTCTCTAAAGCCAAGCTCCTCTGCTCAGCTCACTGGAACACTCATTCTATTTTACGGAATGAGGTGTTGCCCAATTCCAGAATCGCAAATAAAAGCCAATTAGACCTTTAACCCAAATTCGTTGTGATTTTATCTTCTGACAGTTTGTAAATGAACCATGCTTCCCTCATAAATATTACTTATGTGGGGTTGTCCCCAACTTCAGAAAGGTTTCATGTCTCATCAAAACCACAAAACTCACTAAATCATAGTCTTCCTATCTTGTAACTCATGCAGACATGACCACAATTTCCCACAAATAAATTATGAGATATTTGAGGCTTGCTTTATTAATTTATAGAGTAGGAGGGACCCAGGGAAGGAGAAGCTCTAGGGTAAGATTGCCAGATAAAATACAGGACAGCTGAGTTAAATTTGAATGTCAGATAAATAATGAATAGCCAATATTGCCTGGGGGCAGACTTATACTAAAAATTATTTGTTGATAGCCGAAATTCAAATTTAACTGGGTGACCTATATTTTTTCTTTGCAAAATCTGGAAACCTTACCCAGGAGTCCGGTTCTGAATCTTAACAACAGGTAAGAGCTGTAATGTTACATTCTCTGGTCTTCAGAATCCTCTGGAAAACGAGAAGGCTGAACAAGATGAATCCTAAGGTTTGTTGCAGCTCAATAATTATGCAGTTCTATGACTCAAATACTAATGAGCTACAAAAGTGATATTGGGCAAGTCATTTAATCTCTTGGTAGATCTATTTCCTCATCTTCAAAATAAGAATGAAGAAGCCAACATCACAGAATTGTTCGATGAATGGACCTGACTTTTGCCTCTGTCATAGATAAACAAAGCTGCACATTAGTTAAAGCGGTGAAAACAGATTTTATTCAGTTACTACTGGCAGTAATGGAAGGGCTGAGCTCCATTCTGATTTGTACAGAGAGACCAGGCATTTTAAAGGGGCAATGAGGGAGTAGGGAGAAGGAGCACACAGGGCTCGGGCAGTCAGGGAAGTGAGAAGTGGCCAATGGTTGGTCAGTGTCAACGTGATTAGGCCAGCTGTGCCCGCTGGCTGGCAGTGATGAAAGTCGGGATTCTCTCCTGCCACAGAGACTGGACGCCTAGGCGAGATCCTTCCTGATGGTTACATTTCAAAGGAATAGTTTTCAGGTCCTTGAGAAAGACACTCCTGAGTTGTAGGAGATACATATACATGGCAAAGAGACAAAGAAAGGATTCATAATTGTTTGCCCTTTTTAGTAAATGTTCTAGGAAAGGGAAGTCGGGGGCCTATTGTCAGGTGTGGGCTAGAACAAACAATAAATTCTTTTGACAGCCCTGAACTTTTCCTGACAGGAACTCAAAAGGGAGTTGGGTTGTCCCAACGATTCCTGCCTTAGGCTGCTAGAAACCGTGCTAAAAGTGGTCAAGTCTCAGTGCAGGGGCTCTTATGTGCCAAGAGTTCTTTGCAGTTCTCACCTTCAAAAGTACCTGGCATGGTAACTTGTGCTTAGTAAAGAATCATTTGTTTATCCATTCAAAATACTGTAAGATCCCTCACGATCAAACTGTACCTGAGGATAATTTTTTATAATTTAATTCCATGTGAAGAAAGGGCTTTTGATGCAAATTATTAGATGTAAAAAAAGGTATAGTAACTTGCTTAATTTGCTTACTATGTTATTGAGTCTTAGCAAATTGTTGGCAAGCAATGGATGTTCTACAGTTTAAAATGAATCTTTTTTTTTTTTTTTTTTTTTTTGAGACAGAGTCTTGCTCTGTCACCCTGGCTAGAGTGCAGTGGCATCATCATAGCTCACTGCAACATCAGACTCCTGGGCTCAAGCAATCCTCCTGCCTCAGCCTGCCAAGTAGCTGTAGGTGTGCACCACCATGCCCGGCTAATTTTTCTATTTTTAGTAGAGACAAGGTGTTGCTATTGCTCCGGCTGGTCTCTAACTCACAACCTCAAGCTATCCTCCCGCTTCGGCCTCCCAGAGTGCTAGGATTATAGGTGTGAACCACCGCACCTGGCCTGGAATCTTATTTTTTCATTAAGGCATCTCTTAAGATATGTCATTGTCTTTATTAACATGAAATTAGTGACATACAGGCCCAATATACACATATTTAAATTATTCTAGAATTTGTATGTTAGCCTTCAGCTTGCCCTCCCTTCCAATAGTCCAAAAGCAGAAGATTTCTCAGTTTCTGAATAGGTCAAGGTTCTACATTGATTTAATTATGTCTCTATAGCAACAGACCTGAGCTGGAACAGGAGAAGAGTATGTTTCCTTTACTCATTAGATTTCTATTTTTAAATGGTACTACATTGTGCATGTAATGCAGTGCACACAGACTCAGTCATGGATGGATGGAATTTTATTCCTCCTTGGCTCTAAAGAGTTTTCACAGATTTAGGCTTTGTATAGAGAACTCCTTCATCTTCCTTAGATTATTCCTTTTTTCTCCACTCCTATTGGTGTCGGCTTCCTTCTGGCCTTCATCACTTCATGTCTGGACTATAGTACTTCTGTTTTAACTGGTCGCTCTACTTCCAGCTTCACTTACAGTATTTGCTAGGATAAGCTGTGTATGACAGAAGCCCCAAATAAGAGCAATCTAAACGAGATAGAAATGTATTTCTCTCACAGACCTTCTGGAGGTGGAGGATTTCCCCTACTGATCTGGAGAAGAAATGTTGGATGGGAAAATGGGGTTATCTGGGAGCAAGGGATATGGCAGCTACCATAGCATGTAGAACTTCAGAGAAACAGAGATGTCTAAGAGTGATGCACAATTTAATTCCCTTTCCATATTCACAAGCAACTTTAGTAACAATCGACATTACCTGTTTGTGCTTTTAGAGAATCATTTAGGTGTGTGTGATTCTCCTAGGATCATTAAGGCAGATGATAAGGTGTATCCAAGGAGGCTGAGCTGCATTTGGATTACAAAAGGATGATGATGTACCTGCACCCAGTAAGATAGCAGGTGAGGCTTCCGAGGAGCATCTTTCTGTGTGTGCCAGTTTAGAAATGTTCTTGGGTATTTCCTCCAATGTACTCTGTTTTTCTCTCCTCAAGAGAAGTTACACTTTATCTTTACCACCACTTCTTATTTATTATGAGCAAATAGTATAGCTGAGACCACACACAGACACTAAGAACCTCTCAAATCTTTTCCACTCACAGTTGACTTTGGTAGAATAAAAGAATTCCCAGCTTGACAACCCCTACTGTTTTCCTACTACCCTTACCCAAGAAAAAAAGAAGCATCAAGATAAATGGCTAAGTGATCCCAATGAAGGGGCATCGACACTTTGTTAAATAGAATTCTTTATGATTTGTGGCTGAAGCAAGAGCACAGATGTGAGTTTCATACAGACCAATAAGAAAGCCCCTTGTGTGATCCACATTGTGAGAACCACTATTGTCAACTTTTTTGTTTTGTTTTATGTTGGTCTTTTGGAGTCTCCTTTGCATTCACTGGCATTCCCATCCTTATTCTCATCACCTCCTAAACCTGCTTTTTAAGAAAGAGCTACAACAATCCTGACCCTCAGGGCTCAGCAGGAACACATGAGCCAGGGTGTCCCACATTCAAATAATGCTTTTTCTTGGGGGGGAAACAATCACAATAGCCACCAGAATGCCATTTATTGATAATTCAACGAGAATAGAACACTGCTTCATGTAGTGAGGAATGACACACAGTCATTCCATGTGCTGAAGCATGGAGGGAAAAAACACTGGGTTTGGGGGCAGAAAACCTGGGCTCAGATCTTGACTTTTTCACTAACACAAATTTATATTACTCACAAAACCTCCCTAAGCTTTTGCTTCTTCATCAATAAAATAGACACGATATTATTTATCTCTAGGATGGCTTTAAGGATAAAATGAGATAATAGACGTAAAAATTCCAGGACCATGTTAGACACTTAAAAAGGTAATGTGTGTAATCATTGTATATGCCCCTTCCATGTGGTCCAGTCTCTGAAAGAAGTCACTTTGAAATGAATACAACCTAACAGCCAAAAATAACTTTAAAAGGGGACTCTAAACTTTACTTATTGGAAAATATTAAGAGTATCCAACTCAGACTCTTGATAAAACTCACAATCCCTTTCCTATTCTTTTTGCTCTTTTCATATCTCACAATCCTATGAATCCTCTTACCTTGCTAAGTCCTTCTCTACCTTTCAAAACACCTTTACCAGCATCCCCCAGATTATGGAATCTTTTTTCTCTCACTCATCTTTGCTCTCACTACACTCCATGTAGATCAATATAACCTATCTACCTAAGTCCTTCCCTTTTTCTCTGGATCTTTTTTTTCTTCTTCTTCTTCTTTCCATTGTTTTCTCCCATTGTTTTTGTCAGGAAAGTCTAGGAACAGGACATGGCAGACACAAGTATCCCTGAAAGGTCAGGGATTGCGGGCAGAACACCAAGTAGGACAAGACATTCCTCTTTTCAGAAAAGGGGAACGGCTGGGAGCATCTGCATTTTAAAGATTGCTTTACCCTCTCATATTTGTAAAAAGGCAGATTGAAAGCCAGTAACAGAACGTGGGCTGAGATGGGAAGTTCAATTAACCTCCCCAGAATGTCTGGAGTCTAAGTTTGGAGCAGAGGTGCTACTTTCTGATTGGACGATTATAGCTAGGAAATCAGATCCCAGATGCTTCCTCGTATGGCCAGCATCCTGTCCAGGAACTCCCTCAGTGAGCAGAGCAGGTGTTTGTGCTCCCAGAAGTTTCCTCTGGCACCTGCTTCATTGCAAATCCCTTCTTACAGGCGCAGGTAGTGCCCATGCGAATATATATCTGCAGTTTTGCAGAAAGAAGAACTATATCTCCGAGCTCAACAAAAATGTCACATCCTGCTAATGCGGAAAAACTTTCCATTGTCTTCAGCCCCCACAGCACTAATCTCTAAGTCAAATCTAGTAAGTACCTCTTTTTTGCAAATATACTTGGGATTCCTTCTCAGAAATAGATTAAAACAGATATTTCATGCAAAAATATGTGGCAGGTGTTTATATGAGTCATTCAAAGCTGTTTCTTTTGTTTTATTTTTATCTTTTGAGGTTTGCTCTTACCTTGAGGGAGTGGGTATCAAGAACAATGAGATTAATTTAAATTTGTGATCGTATCTGTTTAAATAAGTCACTTTCAGTTAATATTCCTGCGTTTCTGTGGAAGAGACCACTGTAGGTCAAGGTGTTTTATTCTACCCGATTTAATCTGATTTTTTAACTCACATTTTTTTTTGCTTGGGTAAATATCATTCACATTGGTTAAGTCATTGATAGAATGTGATCTGGCATCTGTCGGTTCATTGTGTTGTTGTTTTCAGGTTGTTTTCTGATTAAATTCATGTCAATAACTAATTATTGAGCATCTACTGTGTGAGAACTTCTGTTAAAAGTTTTCAAGAAATCCAAACATGAGTAAGACAGCGTCTGCACTCCAGATATTTTTAGTCTGTTTTCAATTTTGATCCTTTTACAGAAACTGAAGTTTTCAAAGTAATTTTTAACAACTTTATTAAGATATAATTCCTATACCGTACAAGTCACCCATTTAACGTATACGATTCAATGGCTTCTAGCATATTCGCAGAACTGTGCATCCATCACCACAATTTTAAAACATTTTCGTTGATTTTTATTTGTTTATTTATTTATTTAGTTTGAGACAAATTCTCACTCTGTCCCCCTGGGTAGAGTGCAGTAGCAGTGTCATTGTCGCTCACTGCAGCCTCAAACTCCTGGGCTCAAGCCATCCTCCTGCCTCAGCCTCCCAAGTAGCTGGAACTACAGGCACGTACCATGACACCTAGCTAATTTTTCTATTTTTAGTAGAGAGGGGGGTCTCCCTCTTGCTCAAGCTGGTCTCAAACTCCTGAGCTCAAGCGATCCTCTGCCTCGGCCTCCCAGAGTGCTAGGATAACAGGCTGAGTTGCCACTGCACTTGGCCTTAGAACATTTTCATTAGCCCTTCCAAAAAACTTAGCACCTCTTAGCCATCATTTCCCAACCCCCTCCCACTCCCCTGCCCTAGGCAACCGCTAATCTACTTTCTGTCTTCATAGATTTGCCTATTCCAGACATTTCGTATAAATGAAGTCTTACAATCTGTGGTCCTTTGTGACTGGCTTCTTTCATTTGACAGTGTTTTCAAGGTTCATCCATGTTGTAGCATGTATCAGTACTGCATTTCTTTCTCTTTTTTTTAAGACGATTTTTAGAGCAGTTTTAGGTTCACAGCAAAATTAAGAGAACAGTGCAGAGATTTCCCAAATCCCCCCTCCCTCACACGTGCACAGCGCCCCCCATTATCAGCATCCCCCGGCAGAGTGGTACATTTGTTAACAACTGAGGTTCAGTTGTTTTTTAACCCTTCTTATTTTATTTCATATGACTAATTTGCATCTATCTTTATTAGTTATCTCCTTTATTACCCACTCCCTCACTGATCATTTAGCCCAGGGGCCCACGTTAGGTGATTAGTAGTGATTAGCTGATTAGATTTTCAAGCCACACTCATCTTCCTGCCTTAGTGTGTGTGGGGGAGGAGGGATTTTTTTTTTTTCCTAGAGAAATATGTACTACTTTAAAACAGGGAGAGGCAAACTGGTGTACTAAAAGGATCTGGGTCTTTAACGTTAGAGGAAACTAGGTGTGAACCTTAGTTTTGCCTTTGGCAAGTTGGGTTTTTTTTATCTTCTAAAAGCCTCAGCCTCCTTATCTGTGAAATGAGTAAGATAATGCTTATCTCTAGCAGTTATTGGCAAGATTAGTGCAATAAGCATGGAAAGCACCCCTCTGGATCCCCGCACTTGGAAGGTTAAAGGAAAGGAAACTAGAATTACGGGTGAAAAAATTCCCTAGCTTTCCAACGCCACACTGCCTGCGGCGGAGTAAGCACTCCTGACAGGCTGTCCTAATGTCCCCTGGACAGCCTCAGGTTTGGGGGTGGGGCATGGGTGTGGACATGATACCTAGAGGGGAGCACACCTAACTTCCAGGAGTGATCCTGGAAAGGCTAAATAAATCACACATTCATTCTTTTTTCCTTGAACTTCTCTTCCAGGAAGCCCTCTGAGTTTAGAAGGTTTAGCAACAGGACCCTGATTCAAGTCTACTTTTTGGTTTATTTGGAAGCTGCTTGGATAAAAAATAAAAAAAATATACTGAAGGATACATAAAAAGATCCTGGTAGAGGATTCCTTCGTCTGCAGATCTCAGTGACTCTCAGATTAGACGATGGCTTAGCGATCTCAACCCCTTCATATGACAGGCAAGGAAAGGCTTTTCGTGCTGCCCTGGATCCTCTCACAATAGGCTAGCGGGAGCTGGCCCTCGAAATGATGGAAGAATAAATGAATGGAGGGATGGAGAAATAAATGATGAAGGATGAATGAATGAGACGGGGTGCTTGCTTGCTGCTGTTTCCTTCACAATTGGCTTTAAGATTCTTGGCCCATCTCCTCCTTTACCATTTCTGTCCCTCTGCCTTCCGTCTCCCCTCTTTTCTCTGCAACTCGACCCTTTATAGAAGTGCACCGCCCTCCCTGGGCTCTGCCCCTACCCCTCGCCCCGCCCCGCCACCGCGAGGCTCCGCCCCTCCACCCGGGGATGAATGGCAGCGTGGCCGCCGCGCCGCTCCGGGCACTGATTGGTCGCTTGCGCGCTGACGCGCCGGCGGCCGCGGGTGCACGCAGGCGGGCGGAGCGGGCAGGGGTGGAGCCGGGCTCTGGGGCGGGGCGCGGGAGCCCAGGGGCGGAGGAGCCAGGGAGGCGGGAGGCGGGAGGCGGGAGGCGCTGGGGCCGTTTAAGTGGCCTCCCTCCCGCCCCCAGCCGCCTGGTCTGGCCCCGGCCCTGTCCCGACCCCCGTCCTGGCCCACTCCTGCCCACCCGGCCGAGCGGCTCTGAGGGGCACGCAGGCGGGCACCCTGAACAATCCAAGCTCATGAGGGCCGCGCGCCCGGCCGCCGGTGCTGACGAGACGGAGCTCCCGGCCCCCGAGGAGGAGCGGAGGATCAATGCGGTTCAAGAATCGATTCCAGCGGTGAGAAGGATGGCGCCCCCGCTCCCCCACCGTGCCCGGAGCGGTCCCTGGATCCCGCCTCTACACGCGTGGGTCCCAGCTCCTCACCTGGATCCATCCCCGGTGGATCCCGCGCCTTGGCAGGGGACCAGCTCCCGGGAGATTCCCTGCCCTGTTGGCCCCGGGCGAGCCCCTTCCTCCGAGGACAGGAGCTCGTGCCTGACCCGGGTCTCCCTTCGCGATCTGTGGACCTCGGATGGATTCCCAGACCCAGCACTCCGAGCCTGCCCTCCTTCCCGAAGATCCCTTTGCTCACGGGGCTTCACCCTTCCGACTCCCATCCAGGCTGGGCTCTTGCTAGCTGTGAGGACCCGCATCCAGCCTCAGGGGCCGCCCCCGAGTCTTCCGACCCTGGCTTTGGCCTCTATCCCTTTAGGTCCAGGGTGGTGGTCTCCTGGGGCTCGCGGAACCTGGGGGGTGGCTGCTTCGCCCTGCGGAGAGATTTGTCGTAAAACTGGGGTGCTGGGTGTTTTAGATGCTTTGTTTGTGAACAGCTCTAGCAACCGGGAAACTGAGGCACGCTCCGCCGCCTTAGCCTTGCCTGACCATGTCAAGGCCTTGCTGGTTCTCAGGCTTCGGGTCCCAGGGCGGTGCTATTTTGGGGATTTGCGAAGGGGCGAGTTAGCTTTTGGGTGGTGAGACCTGCTGCGGAGGCGCCTGTGTTAGGAAACGAGGAGGAGGAACCCAAGAGGCGCCACCGGAAGGCTGGCTGGCTGGCTGCTCATTCACTGAACTGGTGGGAACGCCAGGCTGAGGGGCACAGTGGCCTTCCCCCACTCTGGGGTGCTGCCGTCTAGCAGTGGATGGAGGCTAGCCCATGGTTCTGAGAGGAACTCTGGGCCTTTCTTTTTCGTTTAAGTGGGTGAAAGTTCACCTGTCCTGTGTTTCTGGTAACTCTCCATCCTTTTGTCTGAATCCAGCAGCCATATCCACTCCCAGACCTTCACCTCCAGCAGGCTAGCTTAGTGTGCAGTGACGGGGAATTCGAAAGAAGAAATGCATGAAATCATCCAAGGCAGCTGTTGTTACTGAGTTTTTAAACACTGCTTTTTATTTCAGAATTTTAAAATGCACTTTTTTTTTCTTTCCAATCTCTATTCCCTCACTACCCACTCACCCATTATGCTTATCTCATTCCTCTCCCAGTCCCAAAGGGTAAAGGAGCCAAAAAATGCAAAGGAAGAGTTGTGGTGGTCTGTGCCATCAGGAGGGGATCAGGTTGAAGACTTGGGTTGACTTCTGAATGTTGTTTATCACTGAGAGTGTGGAATGCCTGGCATTATTCCCCACAGTGGGAACTTCGTATCAGTACTTCTAAGGGCAAAAGGGAACCTTAGTGTTCTGGCTTTAGAACCTGATGTCAGGAATGAAAACTGGAGGGGCCTTAGGGGAGATGGTAACATATGTTCAGGCGTGATTAGTGAAGCCCTGGTGTGGTTTGTTTGATTTGGTTTTAACTTCTCTGCACATCTATGCTCTTCCTGTTTTCAGAGAACAGTGGCGATATTTTGTGAAATTACCCCTTCCCTATTTGATTAAGAGTTTGTATTTCTTTCCTGTCCCTTTGAATTCTTCTCTAGAAAGAAAAAAAAGAGGGTGTTTCATTATCTGTTGCACAAACATTAAAAGCGTTAAATGAAAAAAAAAAAAAAACTGGATGCTACCATCTCAGCTAATTAAACTGCTTTTTTTTTTTTTTTTTTTGCTGGACACTTATCTCTTCAGTCCTTATTAGCACGGTTATAATTGATTTTGCACTCTGTATTTTTTACTTAAAAATACTAGCATTTTCTTTTGGTGTGTCATAGACTGTAATTTTCTGAGTGCACAGCATTGCACTCAATGGATATTTAACAGTTTCTTGATGACATCTAGACCTACCCTGCTTTTCTTTGAAGATTCAAATGATCTCATAATTTCCTGTTTCTCTATTATAGGCTAGATTGGAAAGATATTTCTGAGCATCTATTTGAACTTGGAAATAAAGCCTGCAAAAAAAAAAATATAACAAGAAAGTCCTTATTTTTGTAGTTCACACGTTAAAATGTCGAGAGTACTATTCTGTACCTTTTAAGGCTGTGTTCATTATACATCTTTCTGAGCATTCAGCATAGTTACAGGTAGATAAATTACAAAGGAACTGGAAGAGGGGCACACTGTCTTTGAAGGGGGATGTGCTCCTTCCCCTCATAGATTTATTGGGACTGGATGAGGAACATGAGGAGGGCTTATGCAATTATGGCTTCTCAAAAAGCCTGGGATGCAAAAAATTCCACTGGGACACAGAGACGTATTTTATCTTCCTTGCTTTATCCCTTTCATACTTGAGTCTCCCTAAGGGATGCACATACAGACACACACACACACACACAAAGCCATTCTATCCTCTTCACAGCATCTCTGACTGATGATTACTGCTAACATTTATGGAGTGCCTTTCTGTGCTAACCACTGGCTGGGTACTTGTATATTACTCATCTCATTCTCAACTGTGACCCTGGAAAACGTAAATTTTATACCCATTTAATAGAAAAGCAAATAGGTTTAGAAGAGAATAAAAGGGAACTGGCCCACAGTCACATAGCTAGGAAGGGGCAGACCCGAGAGATCAATTTCCTGTCTCTCTCCCCCCACCACCCGTGCTGCTAGCTCACCTCTTTCTATCTCCCTGCCCACACCACAACACCTATGTGTATAGCACAGAGGCTTAGGACCCACAGAGCTTCTACTGTCTCTTCTTGGTGCATACTAATTTTTCTTCAGCCTTTCATCCAAAAATCCAAGAAAAAGGATGCTTTTTTTTTCAGCTCCAGTCTCCTGACCAATGGTTAGCTTCAACATTAAATGTGGGAAAGCATCTTATTCTAAAGCATTAGGAAGTCTTCCAGGGTTGCCTGTTGTGTACTTTGCATGTTCTTAGAGCATTGAAGCATAGGCATGGGGTAGTCTTGTTAAGTCAAGAGTGCCACTCTTGGCAATTCAGTGGACACTGTTCTGAACAAATATCATGGTCAATCATAAAGGGAGCTGGTAGTAAGGTGCTTGTACAGGGGTTGACTTACGTTGCAACATCAAGTGATGTTGAAGGGCCCTTGGAATATCCATTGTCTTTACCTGTAAGAGTCTTCTTTTCATGAGATTTAGGGTTCTTTTAGTTCCAGGACTGGCTGTTTCTCTTACAGAACGTGCTGGGTCCCTAGTAAAACTAAATTGACTATAGGAGATCTCTCTGTTAATACAAAATAGTTCAGCAGTAGCTGGGATGTCTGTCTTTCTATTCATTCATTCAACAATTATTTATTAAGCTCCAGCAATAAGCTGGGCCTTGTGCTTGAGATTGGAAATGGGATGGTAAACAAGACAGCTTTCATGGAATTCACATTATAGTGGGGAAAGATAAAATAAAAAATAAACGAGTTTTTAAAAAACCAAATTCTTACCAATTGTGATAAGGACTCTGGTTGCGTGGGGAGGGGGGGCAAAGTGGTGCTTCAGGTAGGATGATCTGGAAAACCTCCTTTCTGAGGAGGTCACATCTGACACCTCCTCAGACATGACATTCTCTACATGAGCTGAGCTGCTTAAAGGATGAGGAGAGAGGGGAGCATTTTGGAGAAGAATATCCTAGGCAGAAATAAATAGCACATGCAAATGCCCTGAGGCAGATGAGACTTTGATGTGTTTAAAAACAGAAGGAGGTAGTGTAGCTAGAGGATGGAGTGAGAGGAAGGTGGCACCCTGAGACTGGAGAGGTAGTGGGGCCAGACCAATCCAGGCTCTGGGCCTCTGACATGTTGCAATACTGTCCTAAGCACTTTGGAAAGCCAAAGGCAGGCCTTAAGCTGGGTTTCGGGTGTGTGCTGAGCTCTAGTTTTAATAGACAATTGTGGCTCTATATAAGAAGAGCGTCTATGTGGGGACTCATATTGCAACATGAAGTAATGTCGAAGGGACCCTTGGAATAGCCACGTATTGGCCTTTATGAGGCCTGCTTCCTTTCAGCAGGAAGACCAGTTAAGAGACTTCATATTTTTACACACCTGGGATGTTGGTGTCTTGATTAAAAGTAGGAACTGTGAAGCTATAGAGATGTGGACTGATTGGAATACATTTTGAAGATGGTGTTGACAGTACTTGCACTTGGAGAATGAGGAACACATGGGAATCAAGGACAACTTGTGGGATTTGATCTTAGGCCTCTGAGATCTGCAGATGACTTTCAGTGGGCAAAGGCTTTGGCTGAATTTAAAATGTACTAGTGTGCTAAGGAGTGTCCCCAGGTCCCTATATGTTCTTTCCCTTCATATTAATAGTTCTGAAATTCTGTCATGGCTGGGTGGGGGTGGGTAAGGACAAGGGGCAAGAAGGGACGTGAGAGAGAGTGTTGAAAGAGAAAGTAAGAGGATAAGTGAACTAACCCTGTTTAACTAATAGTTTTCTTAAGCATGCTTCCCATTCCCAGGACTAAATCACCTTCCCTCCAACCCTCTAGTGCCTGCAAGTTATTCTGCTTAAACATCGGGCGACCATTACAGTCACTCTGCCTTAGGTAGAGATGTCTCCCGTAAATGGGTGCTGTTTTCTGTAACACTTGGACCTTTCCCATTCTTTTCTGGGGAAGAGATTATGCCCAGTGTATGGGAGTTTATATGCATATTACATCTGATTTTCCATTTAGGTCTTAGGAGTGATTTCTTCAGGAGGCTGTGGAGGAGGCTTGATTTCTCTCTGGCAGATCAGAGAGAAATGGAAAAATTGTGTTGTAATTTCCCAGCAGAACAATTATGCTGTCTGTCCCCTTGAGCCCCGGACAGCGAATTGCTCCCAGGATAGTTGCCCTCACCTTTCCTTATTGCCCAAATCTTTCCCTGTCCATTAGGAGAGACTGCCTTAAGGCACCATGGGTGAGACATTTTTCTCTACAACTTCCTACTTTGTTTTTAACCTGAATTATTCCAGGTGGGCAGGGACTAAGCTGTCACAAACATGGCCATCCAGTTTATTTGCTTTTAGGAGAAAATGTGAAAGTCTATCCCTGTTGCTGGGTAATGGCTTAACTATTTTTAGATTGGGCTGCCAGAGATATAAATTGCTATTTTAGTCTGCAGCCTGGTGGTGGGTAGACAAATCCTATTTACTGCATCCTACACAGAGCACTTTCAGTTTAATCAAACTTCAACCATCCTGGGGCCTTGCTCTTTACCCTTGAAAATTCCTAATAGGGTATGCTACTTGTGGCTCTGTTGTTATGTCTCAGGGTAATGATGTGGTACATCTTTCAATGCTTGGGACACTTTTAAAGCATTCTTCCCAAGAATGTAATTATTTTCCTTTTTGCTAATAAGAGCTGTATAGCAACACAACACGCTTGTCCCTTAGGAAATTAGTGAAATTATTTAAAGGATTATCAGGGGAGAAAAGATGATGCTTGAAATTAGTTATCTATGTTTGAGAATAGTTTGTGTAAATTTTGATTCTGCTAGCTGTATATTTCTCTTAAACAGTTTTCAGACCATCTGGTGGATCACACTCAGTAAGTACATATTTTGCACACTGGTTAAATAACCCATCAGTGGGCCAAGTGTAGTATCTTCATTGTCTCAAATACATTCCCCAATGGATTTTCTACCTAAACTGTGTTTTGAGTTAATAGAGACACCATCTTATTTTTATTTATTTGATCTAAGGATAACAGGCCCTTCTTAATTCAGGGAAGAAGTATGGCCTAGGCTTTTGTTCATAAACTGGGCACTCCTTAGAATGGCCTGGCCATGTATTTGAGCTAATTTTTGGCAACCTGCCTCTGCCGTTTGGTTTAGCCTTGTACCATTTTTCATCGTGTGGATGAATAAGGTGTGATTAGTCAGAACTCATTAGTGGCAAAATATACCCCTCCCAGCACTTAAACTAGCTCAAGCAAAAGGATAATTTATTATACAAAGCCTGTTGACATCTAGCAAACTCCAAGCACAGGAATGCAGGGGGCCTCTGAGACCTGAACACTTTCAAGGCCCTTTTACCTCCATTTGTTTCTCTACATCTGTTTCTTTCTTCTTTTATTCAGAACAGTTAGACTAATCCAGAATCTCTATGGTCCCCAACCCTCCAGTTGCAGGCCAGTACTAATCTGTGGCCTGTAAGGAACCAGGCCACACAGTAGGAGGTGAGCGGCAGGAAGGCAAGGGAAGCTTCATCTGTGTTTACAACTGTTCCCCACTGCTTGCCATCCCTCGCTCCAGTCTGTGGAAAAATTGTCTTCCATGAAACTAGTCCCTGGTGCCAAAAAGATTGGGGACTACTACAGAATCCTTCTTGAAACTTCGTATGGGTACGGGTTGGGTTTGGGTTGGGAGGATCCTCACCCATACAACTGAAATGGAAGGATGCTGTCGTCTCTTTAGGACTTGTGGTATTCATGCTTCTCACTCTTGCTCATGGTCACAAAGTTAGCCCAAAGGGGAATATGGGACATGCGCATATGTCTGTATGTGAACAGATTTTAATATTTAGATACATAAATACATTTGTGTGTATATATGAATTTTATAGCCAAAGTATCAGCTAGTAGTCATGTGTTTGGTTTTTGAAGCAAACTCTTCTAATTCAGGAAGAATGAAGGTAAAAATATACCTCCTATTTTAGGTGGCCTAGAGGTAGCATTATTTAAACTGCCTGATGCTGGAATAGGTAAACTAGTGGGACAGGCCTGTTAATCATGTGATGTAGGATTTAAAGATCTACATATATAAAGTTTTATAAATTTCAAGAGAGAAAATAGAAACCTTTCAAATATAGTCTATCCCTTTTCATTTAATGATAATAGCTAACGTTGAGAAAAACGTCCCTTGATTTTTTTTTTTTCTGTTAAGATTTTGTTGTGCCTTTTTTTTAGCGTAGGGGAGTTTCAGTGAAAGGAGTGGATATGGTTTCTGTTTGCTTTTGGTTGGTAGAAGGCTGTTCTTTGAATAAACTGAAAGAATACTTAATCCAATAAACTAGGACGTTTGCTTTAGGATCAGCGTTGTTGGTTCAGTTTACATCTCTTGGGTAGCTTTAGTTTTGTTACCTTAACTAGGTATTTCCACCTGTCTCCTCCTCATTTAGAATAGACCAAACACCTTCTGGCTGGTTTTCCTATTGTTCTTCACACACTTTTTCTCATATGACATCTTTTTGTTTTTACAGGTTCATGAACCATCGGGCCCCAGCCAATGGCCGCTACAAACCAACTTGCTACGAACATGCTGCTAACTGTTACACACATGCAGTGAGTACGAGTTTTCTGCCACTGCCGTCCTTCCCAGAGGGCTGTGGTGGGAGGAAGGGTAATTATCTCTAGTAACCTTAGCACAATTAGTTGGATTCACCCGTCTCTGTGACCTTATCTACCAGGATATCAGTGCTGGGTCATGTTACCAGAAACTGTGTGAGCATGTAGAATGCTTTGTGTGTTCTAACCTACAGTCTACTCTGTCCTGAACTTACTTTCTCCAACATGATCTTCTTTAAAAGAATAATAATAGTAAGTACTCTAGTTATAGAAAAACCAAAGAAACCTATTGATGAAGACTGTCACTCCAAGAATGAAATGAATTGCCTTTTCAAGACAGTCAACTATGTTGGTTTGGCAAGGAGAGTTCACAATTTGTTGAAAAAGGTGCTATTTTTTTTTAGTAAGTGATCCTGTGAAACGGGGAGGGAATCACATCCTGCCACCCCCACAGTGGCCATTGCTTCTCAGAGAAGATGTGACTCTGTATTGCTGAAGAAAAAACTGGTGTGATCCCTAAATTTTTTGTTAATTTTTTTTCTTCCTTATAAAAGCAAAACATGCTCACTGTAAGAAATTTTAAAAATACTGAAAAATATATGAGAAAAACAAAACTACCCAGAAGTAAACTGTTAACAGTTTGGTGCATTTCTTCTTTGTGTATGTGGTGTTCGTGAATATGTATGTATTTTCATAGGTTGTCTATTAATGTCATATTATTGACATTTTCTTGTGTCATTATAAATTTCACTTTGTGGTTTCATTATTTACTTGGAAAATTGTATTTAGTCTTACTTAAAAATGGTGGTTGGGATATAGTCTGCAAATCAGAAATAGAGAAAAAGACCAATTTACTTCTTTAATGAATAATGTTTACAACAGACTAGTTTAATTATTATAGGCATAGTTGGTATGGTATAATGGTTTAGACATTGAGAAACACAGCTCACCTTTAGGAATAATATTTGCTTAGGATAGACCTGAATAATCCTTAACTTATCTCTCCTGAATATGTCACAGGTTAAGGAACACTTATAAAATCTGTAGTTGAGGAAAAACTGACAAAGCCTCCATGTTAATTTTTTAGAACAGAAAATGTAATCTTATTAAACTGTGTGCTGGATTTGTGGATTTCAAAGACCAGTAAGATTTCTAAAACAGACAAAACACTTCTATTGTCATCATTTCATTAAAGAGAAGACATGAAAAAAGTAGTAAGGACATAATATCGAAATAAAGGACATTCCTTTAAATCAAATAAATTTTGTATTATGAAAAATTTACTTTATTATTTTTACTGTTCTCTGGGCCAATGAAAACTTCAGCATCTGAAGATTCACACCGATCTCATCTGGGGCATTTAATATTCTATTGCAAGAGGGCAAAATTAGGTGTTGGGGGAAGAAAAGATAGGCAAATTGCTGAAGTTTACATTCTTTGTCGGGTATGCTTATGCTTATTCTAATATCTAATAAAGTCATTTATTCTCCTGGGAATTTCTGTTATGATAAAGTGTTTACCAGTCATAATCATACTCATATGACTAGACATTGAAATTTGTGGCCATATGAACTATGAAATATGGTGCAGAAATCAAAATTCTCTCTAAGATTCCATCTCTTAAAAATTTTTGAATAGGTGGGCCTTGAGAATAGATTACTCTTGCTTACATAAAAGGTGCTATTAAAAATGAAATAGCCCCCAAAATCCCATACCCTGCAGCAGCTCCCAAATTGGTGGAATGTACAGATCCAAACTGAAAATCAGGACATACGATTTGATCAATTGACTTTGTGTGTGTGTGTTATGGTATTATATACATTATAATACTATTGACTTGATTCATTCAGTTGCCCTTTGCTGAAATGTTGGGATTTTAGTAGCTTATGGAGGCAACAGAATAGAATATTTTAAAATGAGGACCTCACTGTAAAGTCTGGGTTATATGCTTGGTATTTGAATGTATTAAGTGCCTATTCTAAATCAGATTATAAAGTACATGAAACATGTCCTTATTTAATGAAATTAGGATAAAGTACATCTCTTTTGCAACAGGTGAGTAATGTTGCATCTTTGACTGCTTATCTGTATACCCATTGGTCAGCACGATGCCGGGGCCCTGAACAGCAGTACCTGTTTCTAGTGTAGCAACTAATAACTTCATCTGGCTCTCATTTTAATTATCCAAGAGAGGCAAACATTTGTTTTAAAATTATTTTTCTAAAATAGTCCCTGGTAAAGCTCTGTGTTTTTGGAGAAAGTCTCAATTCTGTAAAAACCAAGATATTCTATTCACTTTTCTTTACCTTCCCTGCAGTTCCTCATTGTTCCGGCCATTGTGGGCAGTGCCCTCCTCCATCGGCTGTCTGATGACTGCTGGGAAAAGATAACAGCATGGATTTATGGAATGGGCCTCTGTGCACTCTTCATCGTTTCCACAGTATTTCACATTGTATCATGGAAAAAGAGCCACTTAAGGTACAGTGGGGCCGTGCTGTTTCAACAGATCCAAAAAGTTGACTCAACATGTTTGGTAGCCTCCCACACTGGCATGTTTTAGACAGGTAGGACAAAGAGTAAACATTTTCTTGCTTTGTAGATTATAATGCTATCCTATTATTTAAGACATTTTCTTTGGATTGGACAGAGTTTGAGGACCCCCCCCCACACACACATCTAAGAAAGCAGGCCTTTGCCCAGTAACCATAAATAAAACCTCACTGGTTCCCCAGGATTTACAGCTTACAATCCTGAGAGCTATTTTCCAGTGCTGTCAAGCACACTCGGGAACAGTGAGAGCAGCAGCTATGGCAGAATGGCAAAGCACACTGAGTGAGGGGTCAGCAGGTGGACCTTGAGGTCCAGTTCTGCTTCTTAACCTTGGGTAGGTCACTTGACCTTGTGGAGCATTCAGTATCTTCATCACTAAAACAAGAATGATAATGCCTGACTCACATGGTTACTGTGATAGGTAAATGAGAGGTAATATATGTGAAAATGATTTGTAAATTACAAAAGACTATAGGACTATATGATACAAGGTAGTAAGTATACGACAGTTTGAGTTTACTGTTTTGCAAAGTTCAGCTTTCAGAATTAAGTCTTGTGTATGTTATTCAAACAAAATTCACATATTTTGCTATTATTGGCTGTCAGGCACTTTCCAAACAATACTCTGGCTCTTGGCCTACCAATGAGAAGGACATAAAAGCTTTCCTCCTCTGAGCGAAGGCTTAATTTGGGAAAGTCACACCATTTAGGTGGGAATGGGTTGCTTGTGAAATGGATTCTGTATAACCCAAAAGGGCAAAATTTCTTCTCAAAAATTTGAGATTCAGAGCAGATTAAGAGTGATTTAAAGTAATATCCAAATTTACCTTTTGGTTTTACAGAGTGTCACAAAAATCTCAAACTGTTTGAACGATCTAATATTAAAAAGCTATGCTTCATTTATGAGCAGAAGTTGGGACTTATGAGATGATTACTAGTTTCCTCATATGTAGTATCCTAGAGTTATAGTGCTGGAAGGGTCCTTAGAAATCACGTAATCCAAATCCCTTAATTTTTACTTGGAGAAACTGAGGCTCAGAGAAGCAGCCTGACTTGCCTGAGTCAGTGAAAGCAGCAGAGTTGAATCATCCCGGGGCCTCTGACTCCCAGCCCTGCGTTTCTTCTCCGTATCTTTCACAATATTGCATATAGTTTGCAGTCTGCTACCTTTATGTATAAGGTGACAGTTCCCTGGGCTTAAAATAAAACCACAGCATTGAATCACAAGGACACTCTGGGACACACTCAGAGGAGAGCCACTAAAGTGCCTGTCCCGTCGCCTCAAGCCACACTTGCAGCACCCAGAGGCCAGTCTAAAAGCACAGCACTTCATTATCTTTTTGGCACAATCCAATGCTTGTGGTTGCCTCAGCAAACTTGGCTTTGCTGTCTAGATTTCTGAATCAATAAAAAGTTGTAGGTACCTACTTCAGTATTCAGGGCCTCCCTACCAGAGGCTGGAGAAGAAGGTGTGATAGAAACAAGACTCTTAAACCTTGAAATAGCACTGTTAGAATCATAAGCCATGTGTAGAATTTTGCTCTGCGTTAAATTTTTTTAAATATTAAAAAAAGTCTTAATTTAAAAGAGAAAAGGGAATAAGCATTTATTATGTGCTAGGTGCTACCGTGTGCTAGGAACTGTGCTAAATACATGGCCTACAGTACTTCATTTAATGCTCACACGTACTCCGTGAGAGAGATCTTATTTCCATTTTACCTGTAAGGAAAGTGACAGAGAGGTGAGTGGCAGATCCTGAATAAGATTCTAGGTCCGGCTGGGTGTAGTGGCTCACGTCTATAATCTCAGCACTTTGGGAGGCCGAGGTAGCAGGCACACTTTGAGGCCTGGAGTTTGAGACCAGCTTGGGCAACATAGCGAGACCCCATCTCTACAAAAAACTAAAAATGAGCCAAGTTGTGGTAGCATATGCCTGTAGTCCCAGCTACTCAGGAGGCTGAGGCAGGAGGATCACTTGAACCCAGGAGTGGACTTCGAGGCTGCAGTGAGCTATGATAATGCCACACACTCCAGTCTGAGTGACAGAGTGAGATTCCTTCTCGGAAAAAAAAAAAAGATTCCAGGTCTGACTACTTACTCTAACAGTGTGTAACAATCTAGAAAGCAAAATTAGAAAAGCCTCAAAATGTGCTAGGAATCAGTCATCCAAGGAGTTTTAAAAAAATGGAGTCATCCCTTCCCTCCACGCTGTCTCCCATCTTCTAGCCCTTTTAAATTAGTCTTCAGAATTGGAGTCCATCACTATGTTATACACTCCCGGGTGATTCTACTATGTAGTCAAGTTTAAGAAGCATTGATCTAGTGTTAAATTATTATCTGGGAGTAAGCTATAGCTTTTAATAACTAGTAGACTGAAAACCATTCTTTCTCACAAATATTTTTCTCACTTCTTCACTAACAAGTCCTCATCAGTCTGCTTTGGTCAATGTTGTGTGATGATGCAAAGTCCAATTCTAGTGCTCCATCAAATTATAGCTATTATATAGCTTGAACGCTGAAAATAGATTCAAGATGATGCTATGCATTTGTACTTTTAAATGACCTCAGTAAAGGGCAGATATTATCTAATCTATTTTATGAATGGACCTCAGTGAGCCAGGCACTTTGAACATACACTTCTGATTTTCAGTTTTGGAAGGAAGAACTTAGAAATCCAGATGGCCATGCTCTTTCAGTAAATGCACCTTTTTTTTGTTTGTTTTTGTTACTGCTATTCCTATATTAGTTTCTGGATTTCCTTTATTATACTTCATTGTCTATACTAGGATATTTGAAGTGAAAACTTCTTTAAAGGCATTCTAAAAAGACACATAGAGTGTGATTTCAGCTCAGGGAGTGTTCACTGAGGAATAGGACTTTGTGCACGGCACTGTGATAGGAGCCAGGGGTGGTCTGCTCTCCAGGAATTTCGTTTTTCTGCCCAACAGGATCTAAAAGAAATGGAAAACATCAGAAAAGACAGGTTTTGTTTGTTTTAGCCACTTTGGTCTTCCTAACTATCATGGGGCTCTGTCTCTGTGTCTCATTCATGGTGAGAATATCTGTTGTGTGTACAACTTAAGAATAATGTAAAGCTTTTACTTGTGGCTTTATATCATTAACAATAGCAAAAAGCTGTGTGACTTTGAAAGCCAAGTTGTAAATGCCATGAGAAACTAGAACAAGAAAGGAAATTGCAACATAGTAGAGTGATAGCCCATACTTTCATTCTGAAAATTTTCTGAAAAATTTATCTAACTTGTTTTTTTCCCCCTGCTAGGACAGTGGAGCATTGTTTTCACATGTGTGATAGAATGGTTATCTATTTCTTCATTGCTGCTTCTTATGCTCCATGGTAAGATATAATCTTTCTATTTTTGAAGGTAATGTTTTTATGATTAGAATTTCTCACTCCCCCTTTCCTCTCTTCCTCTTGTTCCTGCCCTCATCCCTCAGGTATATACCCCACCCTGCTCTCCCAAACACATACATACATGAATTTTATTTTTCCAATTTGATTTATTTGGGTCAGATTGTATATTTAAAGGGAAGAATATTGCTACTATTTAGAATGCTGTTTAGAATATCTAGGCATTGGACTGTTCGAGAGGAAGTGCTATGAACTTATGCGTAGGTTGCTGGCTCACTTTTGAAATCGATAACCTTTGCCCTCCATATTCTTTCCATATACTTCTACTGCTGTTCAGAACACTTGGAAATTGAATTGATTAAGTGGAAATTCTGTAAATATGTATGAGGAAAGCAAGCTTACTTTTGAAATTTATACCATTTGTCTTCAATTCACTTCACATCACAGTAGCTACTCTATACTGAGTGCATTTCTCATTTCTTTTGCTATCTGAGCAAGAGAACTAGCCAAATTAGTTAACTATTTAAAATACCTAGTGTTCTGTTCAGTTTCCTTGATCTTACTGCCTTTTTAGTACAGATCAAATGGAATTTTTTGTTGCACTGAAATCCTTAATTAAAGAATCATTAGCTTTCCTCTGTCAACAGGCAGAGTAAATGGTCCAGTTTTAAATACTCAGGAGTTCGTATCATGCCATCAACTGCTGTAGTCATTAGAAACAGTATGCTTCTGGATTCAGGCTAATGCAGCATCAATCATTCAAAAGAAACGTATTATCTGATGGAGTAAGAAGTAAGTGCTGTCTCTCCCCAACACCTCTTACTAAATTGTAGGTCTGCTTCATATTGGAACAAGAACACTGAAAGGCTTTTGTGAATAGATATTAAGTGCCCAGTACAACACTTAACCTAAGCAGGAACCTAGGGGGTGTTCCAAATAGGATTCCTTACCCTACTTATTTTAAATTAAAGAATTTAAAATGAAATAAAATTCTCTAATTTGAAATAGGTAAATAAATTTTTAACAATTTAAATGTGACCTGAGGAATCAAATATCAAAGGAGGCAATTTGTTTACATGTAGTGTTAGATATATGAATGGCACTTTTTCCATTTAGAAAGATGAGTTTTGTAATTATAGACCCAAAAAATCAATATTTTTTTCCTCATATTTATTCTTAGTATGAAATTAGCACAAATGAATTTGCAGTATTTTAAAATTCAGACCTCACAGAAGTCCACAGTTAAGTTCTAACAGAGTATCTTCTACAACACGTGTTGGGAATAGTTCTTCTCATGTTCTCTCTTGGCAGAGAGATTGATAATGGAGACACTTGGTTTGCATATTAGGTATCTGCTGTGAGTATGTGATTCCAGGTCAGGATTTTGTTCCGGATTCTCATTAAGCTTTGTAAGCCATCTGCTCCCAAGTACATGGTCAGAAATAAAAAGGCCAAGCAGCATTTACCTCAGTCTGCCTAAGGGAAAGTCAGGCGTCACAGGTGTGCTAGGACTCACTTCTTTCTACATGTCTGCTTTTCGCTGATTCTATTTTTAAACCATGTTGGAACTAATTCAAGTCTTAAAGGTTGGCTGACAGTTTTATCTTCGAGTTATTTAATTTTACTTAAATTGCCCAAAAGCTTCCTCGATGTGTTGTCTTTTCTTCCTGCTCTTATTCTAGTACTTCCTCTCAATTTTCAGTAACTAGAGGAAAACACAGGTTTTATGAATTCCTTTCATTTATCACTTCTGTTCTTTGTTGTCGTGTTTATGTTTTTAGGTTAAATCTCCGTGAACTTGGACCCCTGGCATCTCATATGCGTTGGTTCATCTGGCTCATGGCAGCTGGAGGAACCATTTATGTATTTCTCTACCATGAAAAGTAAGAGAAAATAATTTATATTTGATAGTTTTAAAATTGCTGAAATTTTACCTGCATTGCAATACAATTTACTTTATGTTAGTACTTCAAAATAGTAGAAATACATAAATAGAGTATATATTATTTTTTAATAAATCTTCAAAGCCATTTGGTATTCGTTATTGGTGGACAGATTGCTGTGGAAAAACAAAAATGGCACATGTGTGGTATGATGTAGTTGAGGGACAGTGTGGCCAGTCATTTTGTAGACCTCATTTCTTGTCATGAGGCAAACTGGCCTGATCCTCTGTGATTCACAGTCATCGCATGAGAAAAATAGCCACTTTCCGAGGTTCCTATATAGACTGAAGATAATAGATAATAAGTGTTCAGCACAATACTTACCTACAGAGGAAGCTAGCAGATATTCCAGATAGGATTCCTTGAGAAAAGGGATGTTTGGAAGGACATCTGAACTCTTAATATCCTAGCCCTGGGGCACAGTTTTTTAACCCATTATTCATCCCTCATAGTCATAAGTATTGAGCAATATAAAAAGAAAGGTTTATTGAAATTTAGCATCTTTGTTCTAGAGGAGACCTTCAAGGTCATCTATTCTAGCTTCATGCTTAAAAAATGAGAACATTTAGGACATGCATCAAATTAGTGACTCATCTGAAAGTTAGGACCCAAGTGTCCTAATTCTTATTCCATTGCTCTTCTCATTACCCCATATGCTTGAATTTGAGAAACACAACCATGAAATCATTGTTATTGAATTTATTAATTTACAGTTCATTAAATTTGTTATCTAATGTGGTTAGCCAAATGGCTCTCAGGATTGAACATAATTTGTGTTTATCAGAAAGTATTAAATTGTTTTCCTCTTTCAGAAGAAAATAGTAGTTTTCACTAACTTGGAGTTATTTAATTTCACGTTGAAATTCACCTTTTGACCATAATTAGCAGTGCTGAGTGGTATTATGCAGTATATATAAATCCATGGCAACAGTTTGCTTCCTGGGCTCAAACCCCTAATTTATATTCTTGGATAAAATAGGAATTAAAGTAAGGCAGCTATCTTTTCTCCTATTCTAGGGCTTCTGTTGTAAATTAAACCCATAAACCCATTCTTCTCCTATATGATTATTTCGCAGTAGGCTTTGAGTATAAAACACGAAGAATGAGGTGTGAGTTACCCTTGGCCATTGAGTTTGGCAGACATTAGGGAGTCCCTCAATCATGTCAGGTACTGTTCTAGGTCCTGCAGATGCAAACATAAATAAAACTTGGTCCCTGACTTTGAGGGGCTTATAGACTAATTTGAGTAGGCAGAAATGTTAAGTTGAATTTCAATACAATGTGTTTCTTAGGGGCTTCAGATATTCTGTAGCCTAATTTGATGAGCCTTACAAATTAGAGTTTGCAGATACAAAATAAAGAGACAAAAATGCATGCACTTTCCTTAGGGCTGCCATTCCTTTGTCACTGATGAACTAGGTCCCAAGCTGCATCCCCATGTACCTTCAGAATTTTATTTATAGCTCTGGATTGGAATGGTAATAAGACAAACACTCTAGAAATGGAA
Source organism: Propithecus coquereli (assembly GCF_000956105.1). Lineage (NCBI taxonomy): Eukaryota > Metazoa > Chordata > Mammalia > Primates > Indriidae > Propithecus > Propithecus coquereli. The sequence continues at coordinate 1,829,932 of NW_012136192.1, forward strand.
GGGGAAAAACGCAAGGTGGATTGGATTAAATGATAACTACTTTTGGCAGAAAACATTTTCTGGGTAGCATATGGGATTTGATGGCTTTTCAGTTCTGAAATAAATGCTAGTTCATTATTACTTAACTACTGTATTTTAGTTAGAGGCCTAGTGGTTTCCCACTGGGAAATACATTTTATTTGAATAGTTAAGAGTTTACATTTCTTTTTCAAAAGAAAAAAGAAAAGCTGGTATATAAATGATTAAGTGTTATGGAAATGTATAAATTAAATTAACTATACTTCTGTTCCCACAGATATAAAGTGGTTGAACTCTTTTTCTATCTCACAATGGGATTTTCTCCAGCCTTGGTAGTAACATCGATGGTAAGATATAGCTTCATAATTTTAGCTGTTTTCTTTTAAATTGCTGGGACTAAAATGATATGTAGTTCTTCTTTCCAAAGTTATGACATGTCCATTAACTAGAGATTCAACAGGAAAAAAAAAAAATGTATAAATAACTAAGTGTGTCAGCAACTTGTACCAGGTACTTCGTACAGTTTGGAAAAGCTATAAATGTCTCTCTATTTATGATCCTTTTTTGTATTTATTTGTTTCTCTTGGATGGCCTTTCTGTTTTTCATCCCACGTCACCCCCACCCTTTTTCCCGAATAGGTGTGTGATTATATGAAGGCCAGTGTTTCTGATTGAATTACTTAGCTACTTAACCCTGAATCCGTGGAGGAGGGTAAATGTTAAGGTTTCCTATAATGAAGAAAATATAAACTACCAACTTCTCAAATCTCAACGATTAGAAGGACCTTAAAAGGTCATTTGCTTCAACATTCTATTGGCTATTTTTCAAATCCCTTCACTCTTTCCCTTTCACTTGCTTTTAAGTCATACTATTTCTCTTTCCAGGAAAAGCCCTGTTTTTTTTTTCCTTTGCTTGAAAATATCTTTTGGGGACTTCTGTGGATAAAAGTGTAACATTAGCAATAGGAGGCAATTGCATGTATATGTTTTGAGTTCCCTTTCAAATTGAATTACTATTGAGAAATCTGTGTATATCAGTCACTTTGAAACAAAAACATATTATTACAACCTCATGGTCCCATCTACTCGGTTACTCTACGTTTAGCTTATGCACTCAAGTGTCTTATGTTCCACATTTTTTGGTCCTAGCCACTGTATTAATTAAGGAGGTCTCAGTGTGTTGGGTTTGAACTCTTCCTAGCCCACAGTGGTCGGAAGAACTGTATCTGTGATTTCACTCGTGAGCTCATAGGCACATTATAAGTACATAATTCTATGATATATAGTTTTTGCCCTGGTCACAAAAATACCTGTAAAAGGTGTAGGAGTTTCACAAATCTGGTTTTGTTTTTTCAGGGGATATGTCTTATGAGAATGTAACAGAATATATTTCTTTGACATGTGGGGTTTATGATGGCTTTAATAATTACCTAGCATCAAAAATACATACAGTCTAGTTGGTAAAGGTGGCAGGGAATGGTGAAAAGAGGGAGATGAATGACCGAAGTGAGAAAACCAGCCTTGAAGGTCATATAGTTAGAGGGCATTTCAGGACACCCAAAGCAAGATAAGCAAGGTCTATGTAGATAGGTTACTGATTATTAGAATTTCAAGTAGATTTCCCCTGGGTATCATAAGAGCAGGTTTATCCAGTATTTTTACTGGCCTAAATCTTTAATCAGCATTTCCATAAGTGGTACAATAGCAAGTGACTAATGTTTATGATAATGTAGCAAGGTAATCCCCACACTGCCCTCACAGAACTTAGAATCAAGCAGGCAAATACAAGGCATGTTAAATAAGAAGGTATAATGAAATGTTATAATGTCTTTGATTGGGGAAAGTTCCAGCTGCCCTGGGAGCACATGACAGAAGTACCAGAGGAAGTGATATTTAAGTTGATTCAGAAAGTCTGGGAGGAGCTGAGAGCTGGTAGGGGTGAGGCAAGTGTTGCAGGTATAGAACACAGCATGAAGGAAGCCAGAGAGCAGGAAACACCAGCTTCTTTGAAGAATTGAAAATAGTTCACTGTTTGGCACGTAGAGGGCATGTACCTGCTTGAGAATGTACATATGCGTGGTGGGGATAGGTGAGTAGCACAGTCTGATGAGAAAGCTGGACAGCTAGACAGAGTCCAGATCAGAAAGGACCTCATAAGCCACCTGAACTAACAAAGTGACAATATGAATGAAGATGCAAAGCTGTGGTTCTGGCCAGAATCAGGCATATCAGACTTATTTTTCTGCCATGAAGAATTGTAAAACTGGAAGAAGAATGAAAGCAAGTGATTTTTGGCATCGAACACAGACAGTACATGATTGGATTGTGATCCTTGAGGGAAGAGAAACCAAAAAATGAGCTTCAAATTCATCTGAGTTGTTTCCCGGGAGACATTTTTCAAACAACAACAGAAGGAAGAGGAGCCCAGAGGGCAGCAGTCTGGGTGGAGGAAACAGAAATCGGCACTTCAGGCCATTGAGACAGCTGCAGTTTGTGGGGCAGGGCACCGAAGAGGAGAGCTGCTCAGAGAAGAGGCTTCAGAAATCTACAAAGGCCTTTCCTTGAGTGTTTGCCGAAATATCAAGCTGAATTTTCTGCAGGGCAAAACTCTGCAAGCCCTGGCCAAGAGTAACTATTTGAAAGCTGGGAGATCAATGAAGAAACATTGGAGTTCCCACTAGCCAGAGTGAAGAGACATTGCTGGACATCCCAGGCATTCATTTGACACTACCAAGGCCACACCTTAGAAGTAGAGCTACTCTAACCCTAGAGTGAGGGCTACTCTAGAACTGCCATAACAAAGTCCAAAACAAACCTTAATGGGATAAAATTGATCTTCCAGTAGATAAACTGCCTACCAGAACAAAACTCAACAGGCTTTAAGGGAAAACAACAAAATCTATACTCTAACAACTTGGCATCCACTATCTAGATAAATATTGCCAAATAGGCAACAAGCAAGAAAATGACACACACCTAAGAAAAAAACAGGTTCATAGAAACAGACCAAAGGTGATAGAGATCTTGAAATTTGCATAAAAGGACTTTAATGAGTAAACAGATGAGGAATCTTATTTTTATAGTCTCTATAAATGGAGTCTATAAAGAATCCAAAGGGAAATTCTAGATCCAAAAACTGATGTCTTTTTTTTTTTTTAATTATTATGGGTACATAACAATTGTATATCTTTACAGGGTACATGTGATATTTTTAAATAGGCATACTATATGAATTAATCAAATCAGGGTAATTGGGGTATCCATTACCTCAGGCATTTAGCATTTCTTTGTGTTAGGAACATTTCAATTCCACTCTTCTAGTTATTTTAAAGAATACCCTAACTTATTGTTGATTATCATCACTTTGTTGTGCTATCAAATACTATTCATTCTATCAATAACTATATTTTTGCACCCGTTAACCATCCCTATGTTATCCCCCCTTCCCTGCTACCCTTCCCAGCCTCTGGTAACCATCATTCTGCTCTCTTTCTCCATGAAATCAATTCTTAATATTTAGCTCCCACATATGAGTGAGAACATGCAGGATTTGTCTTTCTGCACTTGGCTTATTTCATTTAATGTAATGTTCTTCAGTTCCATCCATGCTGTTACAAGTAGCAGGATTTTATTCTTTTTTGTGGCTATATAATTCCCCATTGTGCATATGTACCACAATTTCTTTCTCCATCCATCCGTTGATGGACACTTAGGTTGATTCCAAATCTTGGCTATTGTGAATAGTGCTGCAATAAACATGGGAGTGCAGATACCTTTTTGATATACTGAATTTCCCTCCTTTGGATGTATACCCAGCAGTGGGATTGCTAAGTCATGTGGTAGTGTTATTTTTAGTTTTTTGAGGAACCTCCATCCAGTTCTCCATAGTGGTTGTACTAATTTACATTCCCACCAACAATATACAAGAGTTCCCCTTTCTCAACGTCCTTGCTAGCATTCATTATTGCCTGTCTTTTTAATAAAAGCCATTTTAACTGGGGTGAGATGATTTCTCATTGTAGTTTTGATTTGCATTTCTCTGATGACTAATGATGTTGAACATTTGTCATATACCTGTTGGCCACTTGTATGTCTTCTTTTGAGAAATGTCTATTCCAATCCTTCATCCATTTTTTAATTGGATTATTTGATTTTTTCCTATTGAGTTGTTAGAGCTCCTTATATATTCTAGTTATTAATCCCTTTTCAGATGGGTAGTTGGCAAATACCTTCTCCCATTCTGTGGGTTGTCTCTTCACTTTGTTGATTATTTCCTTTGCTGTGCAGAAGATTTTTAGCTTGATCTGATCCCATTTATTCAATTTTGCTTTGGTTGCCTGTGCTTTGGGGGTATTACTCAAGAATTCCTTGCCCAAACCAGTGTCCTGAAGCATTTCCTCAGTGTTTTCCTTTAGCAGTTTCATAGTTTCAGGTCTTAGATGTAAATCTTTAATCCATTTTGATTTGACTTTTTTGTATACGGTGAGAGATAAGGGTCTAGTTTCATTCTTCTGCTTGTGGATATCCAGTTTTCCCAGCACCACTTATTGAAAAGACTGTCCTTTCCTCATTGTATGTTCTTGGCACCTTTGTTGAAGGTAAGTTCACAATAATGTGTGGATTTATTTCTGGGTCCTGTATTCTGTTCTATTGGTCTATGTGTCTGCTTTTATGCCAGTACCATACCATTTGGCGGTTACTACAGCTCTGTAGTATAATTTGAAGTCAGGTAATGTGATTCCTCCAGTTTTATTCTTTTTGCTCAGGATAGCTTTGGCTCTTCTGGGTCTTTTGTGGTTCCTTATAAATTTTAGGACTATTTTTTCTATTTCTGTGAAGAATGCCATTGATATTTTGATAGGGATTGCATTGAATTTGTGGATTGTTTTGGGTAGTATGAGCATTGAAAACTGTGATATCTTGAGAAAAAAATTTTAGGGGTTTAACACATACTGGATACTGCAGAAGAAAAGGTCAGTGAACTTGAAGCCAGGTCAGTAGAAACTATATAAATGGAAACATAAGAGAAAAAAGAGTATTTAAAAAATGAACAAAAGAAGAGAGAGAGAGGTTGGTGTAATTTTTTTTAAAGAAATAATAATTAAAACTTTTCCAAATTTGATGAAAAATATCAACCCACAGATCCACAAAGCAAAATGGAGCCTAAGCAGGATAAACACAAAGAAAACCACATTTAGGCTCATCATAGTCAAATTACTAAAAAACAAAGGTGAAGAAAAACAATCTTAAAATCAGCCAGACAGAGAAAAAAGAACAAAGAAAGAAGAATGACCACTGACATCTCATCAGAATCGGTGGGAGCAGGAATGCAATGTACTAGCACCTTTAAAATGCTGAAAGAAGAAACAAAAACCTGTCAACTTCAAGCTGAGGCTAGCCCAGCTTAGTAATGCTAATGTCAGAAATAATTTGAGTGCTGGAAATGATGAATTTGTGAGTTAATACTAAAGACTTGCATTTCTTAATTTCTTCAAAAGATAATGTAGGGGGGCCAGGCACGGTGGCTCACACCTGTAATCCTAGCACTCTGAGAGGCCGAGGCAGATGGATCGTTTGAGCTCAGGAGTTCGAGACCAGCCTGAGCAAGAGCAAGACCCCATCTCTACTAAAAATAGAAAAAATTAGCTGGGCATGGTGGCGCGTGCCTGTAGTTCCAGCTACCTGGGAGGCTGAGGCAGGAGGATCACTTGAACCCAGGAGTTTGGGGTTGCTATGAGCTAGGCTGACGCCATGGCACTCTAGCTCAGGCAAGAGAGTGAAACTCTTTCTAAAAAAAAAAAAAGATAATGTAGGGGTTTATGACTTGTAGAAGTAAAAGGATATGATAACAAAGGATGGAGGTGGGGAAGTGGAAGTATACTATTGTAAGGGTCTTAACCTCCTGTAGGGGGATGTAATAATAAAGATATATTGTGGTAAGTTAAGGATGCACTTTGTAATCCATAGAATAACCACTCCTAACAATAACAACAAACAAAACCCAAAATAAATGGTATAGCTAATTAGCCAAGAGAAAAGATAAAATGGAATACCAAAGTTACTCAGTTTAATCCAAAAGAAGGCAGAAAAATAGGAAAAAGGCCACAAAGAATAATGAAACCACATAGAAAACAATTGGCAAGATGAGAGGCTTAAACACAACAATAATTAGGTATGTCATAAATAATAACAATTGAAGTGGACTGAATACTCCAATTAAAAGGTGGAGATTTTCAGACTGGATTTAAAAAGTTTTCTCATCTGTAAAATTGAGATAATAATGGTACCTAACCTAAGGTTGCGTGAAGACTAAATGAGTAAATACATGGAAGTGTTTCAACTAGTGCCTGATACATAGTAACAGTAACGGTAATGATAATGAAAAAAACATTATTTATTTTAGAATTAACTATTAATATGTTCTACTTCTTTGAAAATTGATAAGGTAAATGTGTTGTCTTGAGGAACTAGCTATTCACAGAATGTATGTCAAAACCAGCCTGTGTGCTTAGTTTGGTCTCTAGCTTGTTTTGGCAGAAAGGAAAAAAGAATGGTGTCTTTTGGGATGGTGAACAGCTATGAGACTTTGTTCAGGCCGCTTCACTTCTCTGTCTTAGTTTCCTCTCCTCCAAAATGAGAATGGATTAGACAGGTGATTCTACCATTTGGGAGTCCTGTGCCTCTTTGAGAATCTGACAGTCTTAACCCTCTCTTGGAAAAATGGTCCTAATGCACACACACAGAGAATGTGTAATGGAGTATTAATTGCTCTGTAACCTTGAGGAAGTAATAAATGTGTGTGGTATTTTGTTTTTTATTTTTTAAATAAAAATAAATCTGGCCAAAGTCTCTTCTTACTAAAGTTAGGGAGAAATTCAGTATCAGTCCATTTGGGTTGGCTCCTTCCCCATCTTTGATCCTACAAAAGCCATGGGGGCTTCCATGAACTTTGAAAATAGACTGATGCTCACACCTGGCCCTAAATGCTCACACCTGGTCCTTAGCTCATGATGGTCTATTGTTGCCCCTGCTTTTAGCGTAGGCCCCTGGGACCCATTCAAAGTAGGTGACTGAATTAGAGCTTCCCTTTGCTCTTGCTGGGCTTGGCCACAGAGACCTGTTCCAAGGCTCACAAGGCTGCTGCCATCAGTGCCCAGGCCTCTGGGACAGCCACACACCTATCCCCTTTCAATGTCCTTCCATGATCTGGCTTAGGTTTCCGCCCACCCTGCAGAACCTGTCTCCTTTCTAGGCCTAGTCCTCAGGAATCCGGGAGACGGACTTCATCAGCTTCTAAGCACTGCCTTTATTCTCTCCCCTCTCATTCACACAAACCAGTTTAATCTTGTAGATGGGCCTAGGTCTTAAAAAACCAAGAACAGCCTAAAAAATGCTCTCTCTTGTCCTAAAACACACAAGACTAGTTAACTTCTCGCTAAGCTAAGAAATGCCCAGGCTCAAAGACCAAAGGACCTAGAGACATCTAGAAGGTTAGGTAATACCTTGTACTGTATGATCTATGATGTCAGAGGTCACTTCTAGCTATGATTTTCCTGTGTCAGCCTTAAGGAAGCTATAAGTTCACACAAGTAGGGGAAATCTCAAAAAAAAAAAAAAAAAGCAATCAGTGTAGAACAGTGTTTGAGAAGGACAAAAGGAAGTGAAAACCTTGGCTGAGATGTAGATTATAAATAGAGTGGCTTGAGTCTGCCTTTTAAGACTAAGATGAGAACTGAAGATTGTACTTTATTAAAATGAACTTCCATGTTTTGCCATGATTACAGTCTGCTTAAATATGCTGTAAATGAGCAGAACGCGCTTTTTCGTGTGGGCGCTGTAATGCTACTGCTTGGTCACATAGAGAAGGTCAATCCAAAGGGTAATCCAGGTTGACCTGTGAGGGACTTTTTTTATGTTTGGTTCATGTTTACAGATCAGGATTCTGTTCACACAGCTTCTTCATTGTCTAGAAAATCAAGAGTCTTAGGGAACATTACATTATCTCTGTGGCTTGTCACATCAGAGTAACATCAAACCCTTTTTATTTTTTTCCTCTGTTGACAGAATAACACTGACGGACTTCATGAACTTGCCTGTGGGGGCTTAATTTATTGCTTAGGAGTTGTGTTCTTCAAGAGTGACGGGATCATTCCATTTGCTCACGCCATCTGGCACCTGTTTGTGGCCACGGCAGCTGCAGTGCATTACTACGCCATTTGGAAATACCTTTACCGAAGTCCCACAGACTTTATGCGACATTTATGACCAGTCTGTACTAGGTCTCCAAACCAGTATTATTTCAATTATAGCACTTGGGAGTGGGGTAAGAGCTGAAAATTGCACAGGGAAAGGAAAAAAAAAGAAGACAGCTGCACTGACTTCCTTTATATCTTTTGAATATAATTACTGTGAAAGTATAAAAGCTGTGTTCTGGAATTTTCCCCCTCACAGCAAATAAATAAGGCAGTGAATTAATTTTCATTCCATTCCACTATCATGAAGGACTCTGGATAAGCTTGGCCAACTGATGTTTACAAACCAGAATTTTGTATTTTAATTTTACAGATTTTACTACATGATTTTTCTAAATTACTAGGTCAGGTTGTAAAAGTCAGTGTAATAACAAAGCTTCCTTTTTAAGAAAAAAATTGTTTCACTTTCCCATTTGCTGTGTAAAGAATCATGGACAGAACTTACACTACTTTTTACCATGTTTCATCTTGGCATAACATGGTTATTTTTTAAATAGAAACTTTAGTTTTTTGTAAATTTTTTAAAAATCTTTCATTGAAATGCATCTCTGCAGTTCCTCATCCATGTTGTGAATTTTTGCAGCAAGCAGTCAACATTCCACAAATGAACAAACATTATACCTCTTCTGATAGTTTTATTAAGCATGGAGAAATTGCCAATTTTTAAAAACTGCAGTTTTCCAAACTTTTCTGCCAACCTCTGACTCTGAATTCAGTGCTGCTTTGGGATATATACTTGACCTAGCTTGGTTTACCAGTGATGGAAAAGTATTTTGATATCATTAACTTTTTCAAAAGATCCAACTTTTTCTCTATGCCTTTGCCATGTTTTCTTCAGGGTCTCTTGCGACAGTGGATGAGTGTTCTGTCATATTACAATAGGATTGTTGGGTGGGCCCTCTGCTGAAAACTCCTGAAGAGCAGTATGAATTGTAGTGAATAGTTGTATTGCCTGTTTGGTGCCCAACGGCTAAGTCATTGTCACTTAGCTTTATATATCAGTTTGATATTTATTTCAAATTGTGGAATTAGATACATAAATTCACATTTCTACCTTTCCTCTGTATCTCCCAATATACTATTTTTTTTATAGAGAAAAGTATTTAAAGTATTGTTTGACAGGTAGAAACTCATGTGTCTGTAGTCCATGGGTTATATCCTGGCTCAATGGAGTGGTATTTATGCAGTATTTTTGGTTTTCCTTCAGTGTCTTATATTAAGATTAATGTATTAGTTGCTTTGTTGGTTAATCTCTCTTGTTGGTGTTTTAATAAATGAAATAGCCTCGCCTTTTGATCAGGTGCTGATATTATCTGTTTTCAGTTGATTGTCAGTTTGACAATAAGCTTATCAATTAAAATTTTGTACTGATAAGGCTTTAAAAAAGGGTTTATTTTGTGTGCATGTTTAGAACTCTCTGATTTTGGTGAGTCAAATGGGAATGAGGAACAGAAGAACTGGTATATGCTGGTGAATTCTGAAATGGACAAGGTACCCAGTGATAACACCAACCAGCCCACCCCTATCTGCATGATTCTGAACATCTGGATGTCTGTTGTGTTACTGCGTATATTTTATTTTTAATATATTAACTTTTTGTGGATTCATTTAAAGTCTGCTCAAAAGTAACACTGTCAAAACCACTAAAATATATGTAAAAATTGTGCTGTAAACTACAATAAAGTTGTTACTTGGATTTGTTCCACTGTATATTAGACGACGGTGAAAATAATAATGCATATTTGAGAGCTTGAGCTCATCTAGCATTTGTACTTTGTATCCAAGCCCATTTTTTAAATCAAAATGGAAAGAAAAACAAATATACCCTGTCACTTAGAACTTTCTAGTCTGCTTCTTAATAATTGAAATGCCAGAGCCAGCTCCAACATTAATCAGCATACATTTTCAATTTAAAATACGCTAGTCAGGGACTAAAGATTGTAAAAGTTTTGTAGATGGTGTCTTTATCGAGAGAAGCCTTTTGGTTTAGCCTATATAATATATATAGGACTCAGGTTACAGGCTTCTGTATTACCAGCCAGACATATGCCAGATACCGAACAGCTCTGAGTGTCAGTGTCATTCTCCCTCTTCCACAGTGCGGGAAACCAGGCGCAGAGGTTCAACTGCTTCATCCCAAATCAGGGAGCTGGGACAGGAACCCATCTCTGTCCAATTCCAAAGCCTCCCGTTGGCCACATACCACAGCATTTCCAAAGTCAGCAAAAACAAATAAAAAATCTTGAACAGAAAATGCAGCAGTCATGATATGGAAGAGAGAACACTGTTCATGCATTTTAGAATCTCAATAAACCCTCAGACAGCCCTCTGTCAAATCTTTTTGAGGATTGAGTGTCTTGAAGCATTATTATTCCCAGGAATCCTGTCCTCTAGTTCACCAGGGTGACCTCATCCATTTCTAGGGTGTCTACACACTACTGTGCTGTCACTTCCTGATCAATATCTCCAGCCTAAAACAATTTTCTAAGGAGGCCAGGCTTGGTGGCTCATGCCTGTAATCCTAGCACCCTGTGAGGCCAAGGCAGGAGGATCGCTTGAGGTCAAGAGTTCGAGACCAGCCTCATTAAGAGCGAGACCCCCTGTCTCTGCTAAAAGTAGAAATTAGCCAGACAATTAAAAAATAGAAAAATATAGCTAGGCATGGTGGCACACACCTGTAGTCCCAACTACTTGGGAGGCTGAGGCAGGAGGATCACTGGAGCCCAGGAGTTTGAGGTTGCTGTGAGTTAGGCTGACGCCTCGGCACTCTAGCCTGGGCAACAGAGTGAGACTCTGTCTCAAAAAAAAAAAAAGTCTAAAAACAACACCCTCTCGACAAAAACCCCACACACCCCCCCACACACATACACACACCCTCCCAAAAACAGAGCACAACGTTTCCTGATCCTACCACCAGAACCATTTCTCTGAAATTTCCTATCTCAGTTAAATGCCATGGCCACAGCTATCCGGCCATCCTCGATTTCTCACCACACCCCCCACCCTCCAACAAGTCAACCAGAGCTATCACCTCCGCTTTAGTCACAACTCCCTGATCTGGTTCCTCACCTCTCTTCCCACTGCAAGGCCCTAAAAAGACCCGGTTAGCAGTCATCAGACTACTGCAGCCACCTCCTCGTTTGTATCCCTGCCACCGCTTACACCCCTCAAGTGAGCTCATCCTCCACACTGCTACCAACAGTATCTTCCTAAAATAAAATCTGAGCATGTGTCTCTCCTGCTTCAAAACTTCCACTGACGATTACCCTGCAAGCTCATGCCAAACGCCTTAGCATGGACTCTTCACATGGGGACGCCTGCTGATCTGCCCTCTCCCCAGCTGAACCCTGCTGGAAATCAGCCCCACCAGTGATTTTCACAGCCTTCCCCCACAACACACATGCCGTCACAGTGCTTTTGCAACTGTGTTTCGGTACCTGCTGTTCCTCGGCCTGGGATGCCCTTACCCCAGCCCCTCTCCTACCTGGCAAACGGTTGCTCGTGCCAGACCTCCATCAGGTGCCACCCAGGCCTTGTGGCGTTGACCCAGGCCCCATGCATGATTAGCAGTGCCCTCCTCTATAACTGCACATCACTGATACTCCTTCATGGTTTCTGTTGTGTTGCGCTGTGGTTGTGTTTACCGTCTTCCCCACTGTGGTCCTGGGACTAAATTTTTCTAGGCAGAGACTGAATCGCATCCACTTCTGTTTTCAGCTTCTAGCATAGCCTGGGCCTCACAGTAGGAGTCAAGGTTTGTTGAATGAATTGAGAGAGAGTGGGGTGTGTTTGGAGGATGGCGTTGTGGAGGAGAAATACTGAGAATAAAGCATTTTTTAGGACAGACTTGGGCTTTTAGCAAGTTTATCCTGTGCATCCTGAATACAGAGCCCAGCTCTTACTTACTGGATAGAAACTTTCAGCTTCTTGGACCTTCCCTGACCAAGGGTCAGCTAGAACAGTCATAGCAACCACAGGAAAGTTGATGAGAAACTGGAATGTAAATATTAGACAATGTGTCCTAAATAAGGAAAAGTCAAGCTTGTTTATTGATGTTTCCATACAACCAACTACGAACAATTTACAAAGTTATTTGGGAAAAAATAATTATTTGGCCTACTCTATTTCCCTCTGGTCCTCTTTTCTGAACATAATAATAAAATAAACAGAAACAATAGTTCTGTAACCCTTGAGTGTTAATGCAGATTATATTCAGAAAACAACTTTAAAAAATTTTTAAATATTTCATGTACCTCTAAAAATCATGCAACTATATAAAACACTTTGGAAAATAAAGAAAGCTAAAAATTACCTAGTGTTCACTCATCATAATACATCTTAATATACTTTCTGTCAATCTTTTCTTCCCTATATTTATTATAAGGTTTTGTTTTTGTCATTTACAGTTGTAAATATACCACATATGTAATTTTCTATACTACTTTTTACTTATTATATCATAAGCATTTGAAAATATTATTATATAGTTTCATAACCAGAATTTTCAATGGCTCCATCATCTTTTAGAACTGGATATACAGCTTATTTTGCTTCATCATTCATCTAATTTTTGGTTTTGGGATTGTTTTAGATTTTTTTATTCTAAATGATGCTGCAGTGAGCATAAGGCTTTGTCCATATTTATGACTGGGTTTTAAAGTAATAATAAAAACAATTTAGTGTTTCTTATGGATCAGGTACTGTGCTAGTTTACATGGATTATCTCATTTCATCTTTATAAAAAACCCTAGAGGTAGACAATTTCCTTATCCCCATTTTACAGATGAAGAAACAAGCACAGATGAATGAATTTCCTTGCCCAAGGTAAGTGGCAGAGCCCAAGCGAACCCAGGAAACCTAGAATCTATTTTCATTCTCGAGTGCAATTCCTGAGTCAAAGGTTTGTTAATGGGTTTACCCAAAAGAAGACCTTTCACAAAATAAAGCTCATGCCAAACCTCCACATTTTTACTTGGTGTCTTCAGTTCATGTCTCGTCTTCTCGTGTGCCGATTAGATGGAGAACGGAATAGGAAACTCTCCAAATGAAACTGACCTCGAGGAAGCTAGTTCACCTCCCTCCTTGTGAAGCAAAATAAAGCTTCCCAAGAGGACCTGAGGAATGTTTTTAGTTTAACAAGGTTAGAATTACTGCATTCATGTCTTTCTGCTGCTTTTGCTATTTTAAATAGACAGTGCCAATATGTTCTTACATTCTGTGCCATTCCCACCTACATCCCTGCAATGTATCAGTGGTGTTACTTTTCCCAGAAACGGTGCCACTGTGCACTCTAACCGCTGTGCAAGGGAAGTTAAGCTATTCTCATCAGAGTCCTGTTCAACACAACAGAACACTTTCTCATTCTGCTACACAGCTCATTATCACCCAGACTTTCACTGCACAGTCATTAAGTCAAAATAGACTGACAAGGCTTAGGGGGGGCTTGGGAAAACATGCTTTGGAGCCTTGCCCTATCTCCTGGGAGAGGTCACAGGTCCTTTGCTGTCCTGTGCCAGGTCACACTTAATACACCTGATCCCCCCTGACAGTCACCGCAAAGGTCAAGAAAACGTTTTGATCACAAGGATTTGGTTCTCTTCAATCGCATCAGTGTTTTCTGAATCTCACCTGTGAGCTGTGCATTGAGTCAGCGTGGAGTCAGACAGCCTGGGACAAATTGGTTGGGTGCGCTTAGGCAAGTTAGGTGCTACCTTTGGGCCTCTGTTCCTGTCTGCAAAACGGGTACACCACCTCCCTCACAGTGCAGTCATAGACATTAAATAATAAATGGGAAGTGTCTAGTTTATGCATTCTGGCATATAATTCCTGCTGGGTAAATATTCTAGCGCTTTCTTTCCATATGGCCAAGCTTTTAAAAATTATGGTTACAGCCCATCTGGGAAGATTTTTCATGTAGAAACAACCTGAAGGAACAGTTCAGTATGACTGTTAAAATTGTTTTCTGCATTTTCTAGCTCTTACAAATGGTCCTGGATCCAACGATGGCCAAGGCTAAACTGAGACCTGTCATCCCAGGCTTTGTAATAACTTTGTGTGCTTTTTGACAAATATTCTTTAAATAGTAAACATTTCTTTAGATAAGACCCTGAGTATTCCTGGAGAAAGGGTAGAAAAGGAGGAGGCCGGAGCAGTTCTCCTCTTGTGCCCAGATGGGAGCTATTAATACATCTGCCACTTAGCAAAACAAAAGGCCTTCAGTTAACTGGTCCCACGCTCTGTCACACTGGACAGCAATGTGGGCATCATCGGTTGTGACCTGAGCATGCCTCTTGGGAGACTCATACCCACTGGACTGACCCTTAGTGGCTTATTAAAGAATTCCTTCCAACTGCAGCACTATAATGGCTTCTCCACTTTGTTTCTTTCACAGCCATTGTTGTAGGATCCCTTATTCATATATTCATTCAACAAATGTTTATTGGGTATTAGTCTTGTGCCAGGGACTGGTCTAGGCTCTGGGGATACTATAGTGAAATTAAAAAAAAAAAAAAAGACTATACTCTTGCCTGTTGCTCAGTCTAGATGATTCTCTGCCCCCTACTCCCTTCATCCGGATTTGATGCTTTGGGGAGCTTCTGTTGATCTGTTTGTTGACACCATCTAGATAGGTGTATGTGGCCAGCTTTTCCACAAGGGTGCCTTACTTGGTGTAACCCATTTGTGCATCTGCTGGGCTGAGTTCCAATGACCTGTTTGAAAATGGGTCCTTATTTTTGAGAGCACCAAAGCAGCTTATTATTTAAAGGAACCTGTAGTGAACTCTGCCTTCAAACGAATAATGCTCTATGGAAGTAAAACTCAACAGTAATCAAGCAGAGGCAAGAGGGGTAAGGAGAGAATAGGTGAAATCACTCCTAACGGGTACCGTTACGCTATCTAGGTGATGGGCACACTTAAGACTTTGATTCGAACTGTACAAAAGCAATTCATGTAACCAAAACATTTGTACCCCTGTAATACTCTGAAATAAAAAAATTATGATTACAACTTGTAAAATGTATGTAAATATATCTAGTGAACATGGAAAAATAAATACTGTGTTAGATAGTGGGGGAAAAAAAAGAACCCTTGTGTGTGAATGAATCACCCTCTCCTTTAGCTGCACGTTTGTTTAAGTGTGTCAGGTTCATCTGAAGCAGGACTTACCGATCCTCCCAGGGAAGGGATGATGAATGAGAGACGCCCACCGGGGCCGTGTCCTTCCTTGTTTACAGTGTCTGGGGTGCTTCACTTCATCATTCACCCCAGCCCTGAGATGTGTCATTCCTGTGTTAGTGGCGGAGGATACAGTATCCAACAAGGTAAGTCTCTGCCCTCCAGGCTCTTACAGTCTGCAGGGGAGAAGGATGTGGGAACAGATTAACAATTATGAAGCAACGCAATGGCCGTGTTTGAATCGGATGCTATCGGTGGAGGAGGGCATGATGAACCCCGCCCAGGGGAGTTCAAAGTGCTCCCTGCAGGAGCCGTATTTTATCTGAGACTTGAAGGGTGAGTGAGGACCTGCCAGGCAGACAAGAAGTGAGGGATGGCGGGTAGAGACAGTAGGGGAAAGACACATTCCAGGTATAGGAAACAGCAGGATTCGGGAACAGCAGGGGGCGCACTTGGGAGAATGTCGCCTGGCCTGGGATGTCTGGAAGGGGAGAGAATAACAGCAGCTAATATCGATCATTTCTGACAGAGCCCAGCCCATTCCTGGTGTTTTCCGTACATATTGACTTGTCTATTACTCGGGGGAGTGAGGAAGATGATCTTAAGCACATCTGCAGCAAACTCAATCTTAGATGGGTTTCTTTGTCTTCATATTTCGGCCTTCTTTTCCTTTTTTTAGCCCCTCACAACCACGTGCCCCCGTAGAATTCTTATGGAAGGCAAAGATTTCATGGCTCATCTGAGCTCATTTCCTGTGTTCCTGTATTAAAATTGAAACGAAGCATGATCAAATCATTACGAATTGTTTGCACAGGCCATCGTTATTGGGGAGCCTTATCCCTTGCTGCTGATGTAGATGATGAAGCTCTGAGGGTATTTATGGAGACCCTCTTCCAGGCGTCCGATTCATTTGACAGAGAGTGACCCCTCCAATGTGCCAGATGCCACCCCTGGTGTTGGGGATAAAGCAGAGAACAAAACAGACAAGTTCCTGCCTTTGTGGGACTGACATTGCAGTTTGGGGGTGGGGATAGACAATAAACAAATACATAAGGAAAACATATAGTGTGTGGTGGTGATACGTGCTAGGGAGAAGAATCAGTCAGGAAAGGGCGCGGGAAACTGCCGCGGGCAGGGTGGGCGTGCCCTCGTAAATACCGCAGTTTGGGAAGGTCTCATTGAGCAGGGGGCACTTAAGTCAAGACCCTAGAGGCCAAGGGCCCTGGACCTCTGGGAAAGGCATCCAGGCAGAGGCAACGGGGTGCAAAGGCCGGAGCTGGATGGAGGAGGTGCGGGTGGAGTGAGGGTTTGAGCGAGGGCAGGGCAGTCTTGGCAATGAGGTCAGGCAGGCGACAGAGACTCTCTCCTTTGACCAGACTTGCGTCAGGCCCCTCTGAGTCCTCTTTCTGACTCATCCCTGACCTTGGGCTCTGTCGTCCCGTTCAGTCCAGCTTTAGCAATAATCCTACTGAATCATTTTAGTGAAAATTCCCTATCCTTGATATCTGATCAAATTGCTCATCCCTCACCCCCCGTATCTTACTTATCTCCATGGCCTGCTTTCTGCAAGAATCTCCCTGGCCTTGAAGTTCCCCCTCAGTAGTTTTCCAACCACTGACTCCCACCCTCCCCCTTGGCTATAAATCTCCACGCGTCCTGCGTCCTTGTTTTCAGAGGTGAGCCCTCTCTCTCCTACTACAAAATCCCATGTTGTAGTTCCCCCGCATAAAGTCTGCTATGAATTATTTTTTTGTTTTGTTTTAGAGACAGGGTCTCCCTGTCACCCAGGTTGGAGTGCAGTGGCATGATCACAGCTCACTGCAGCCTCAAACTCCTGGGCTCAAGCGATCCTCCTGCCTCAGCCTCCCGAGTAGCTGAGATTCCAGGCATGAGCTACCAGGCCCGACTAATTAATTTTGACTTTAACAGGGGTACTGAGTGGCAGGGTACACGGGGCCTTGCAAGCCAGAGTGAGGCCCATGGGCACATGTGTGGGGTGATTATTAGTGGTGGATCATCTATGCTCAAGTATTAGAAAGATCCCAGTGTCTGGATTCATAATATTTAGCTGAGTTTTGGCTCTTAAACAGCCACAAGGACATGGTCATGAGCCTCAGCTTGTTTAACTTTAAAATGCAGATTAAAGTAAGACTGTCAACCTCACAGGGTAGGAAAACTGAAAATGTTAGTTAAAAATGATCACTAAAAGATAAGAAGTAAACCAGGGCATTTCTGAGTATCCTTGAATTATCTAATTGTTTAGGGGGGGCTGGATATTTTGCTGCTCAGTACTTGGGGGGCGCTGAGGTCATCCCAGCTGACCTTCCTCCTCTACTCCACCCCCCACCCTACCGCCATGTTTTTGCTCCTTTGAAAGACAACATCTTTGTGCAGCATCTTCTCTCTCTTCTACGCATTGGCCTAACTGTGTTCCTGTGGGCCTGTTCATGGTGTAATAGAAATAGCATCCTACATCTGGCCCAAGTCTGTCTTTATTTTTACTTAACAGGAAGTTGAGCCAGTGAGAGATAAAAGGCTCCTCTCGGATCTGTTTTGGGGATCGTGACCTGGTGACCAGTAGAGAAAAAAGAAACGAGCAAGTGACTTGGGCAGGCTCAGCCTTGATTTCCTCATTTGGAAAGGGAGGATTATGCTCTCAGCCTCAAAGTGCTGCCAGGGGATTATTTACATAAAGTATCTAGCACGGGGCCTGACAATCAGTACTTGCTGAATTCCACTCCCAGCTATTCTGATGAATGCGAAATAGCCCTTGGCTTTAGGCAAAGGGGCACAGGCAGATGGCTCTCCTGTTTGTTTCCTTCATCTCCTGTTAGTGAAATGTGGCCCTACTCCTACCCAGGGCTCTTACCCAAGCCGGTCAGCAGCTTGGGTCCTACTCTACCAACATCTGTCCCCTCCCCGCAGTTCTGGCCTTAATCGTACTTACCCTCCCTAAGGAATGTGATAGCCTTGAGCGCCTTCCCTCAGCCCTGGCCTCCTTGACCTTGCTGCCTCCTGGTCTCCCTTATGCACTTCTGGCCTCTTTCTTTGTCTTCTTTCCCAGTTCTTCCTGGTCTACTTCCTTAAATCTTGCTGTGTGCTGGGCTCCTCCTCAGCTCCCTTATTTTCTCTCTCTACCTGCTCTCCCTTGGTGATCTCACCATGTCTGTGGTGAGAGCCTCTAACCCCAGACTCTCTCCTGACTTCCAAATCCTCAAATGCATTTGTCTACTGGCAATTTCCACATAGATGTCCCACCACACCCACCCACCTCAAAGTCAGAATTTTCAAAGCTAAATAAATCATCTTTTCTTCTAATCCTGATTTTCCTCCAACATTTTCTATGTAAGTTCACAGTATAATGGTCTACACAATCACCTGAGCCAAAAATCTGGAAGTTATTCCAGATCTCCCTCTCGCACATCTATCCTCCACATCCCAGGGTCAAGTCCCCTTATACTCTCCGCCCAAATCTCTCTCTCTAACCCCTCACCCTCTCCAGCAGTACTGCCTTAGGTGAGGTCCTCTCCATTCCCAGCTGCTCTACTGGGATAGCTCCCAACAGGTCTCTCTGCCACCCTCCCTGCTCCTCCAGGCTCACACACCTCTGATCTGTTCTCCACATTTCTACCCGCACACTCTTTCTAAAATGAGAATCTGATTCAATTCTCTGAAGTGGTTCCCCTTCTCCTTCAAGACACTCCCAGCACCGGATCTGGTGCCAACTTACCTGTCCGGACTCATCACTTGTCACTCCACAGTCAATTAAAGGCTTGCTGTTCCTCAAATATACCACTGCTTTGTCATGCCTCCATGCCTTTGCACATGCTGTGCCCTCTTCCTGGATTGCCTTCCCTGTCCCACTTTCACCTTAATCCACCCATACTGAACATTCCTACTTATCCTTCAAGTCCAAGTTCAAGTCTTACCTCCTCCTAAAAGTCTTTTCTGACCACTCTGGGCTTAGAAAGGGCTCCTCCTTCACATTCCCCGAGGGCATTCCATTATGATAGTCATGAATCACACTGTGTCTTATTCATCTGTTTCCCACAGTAGACCTCAAGGTAAAGGAAGGTTTCTAATCTTTGTACCCCGGATCCTTAAGAAGTTCTTGACATGTGGGAGCCACTTGGAACTTGCTTACTAAATGAGTAAATGAATGAATGATTGCCACTTGATGATCAGTGGCATTGAAAGGGGCATTTGTTGGAAGAACATCAGTGGCATTGGGAAGACAAGAAAGTGGGAGACCAGGCTGTCAGGTGTGCCACCAGGATGTGACAGTAAAGAGAGGAAAATCTTGAGCCAGGCTTTACTCCAGACAACCTTCCTCCCGCCACCCAGCATCTGTCTGGACCTCCTCTCCCTTCCATCTCGCAAAGCTCAGCCTGAGCAAAACAAAATTAGAAAGGTAAAACTTACTAGTATTATTATTATTACTATTTCAATGCTGAATCAAAGTGATTCACACTCCTTGAGATTTTCTGCCCTTCAAGATGATGCTCTGCCCCTTAGCAAGGATGATTAAAGACTGACTGGTTTTCTTTCTCAGAACATTCTCTTTCCTAATGCATCAGAGCAAATCAATAACATCTTATAAATTGAAAACTGTCAAATCAACCGGGAGACATTGTAGAAGACCAGAAAGAGCATGGGATGCAGACGAGCCGAGATCCCTTCCCAGCCACAGGGATCTTGAAGGCCCTGTCACCTTTCACGCCAGGGCAGCAGAGTAACCCACAACCCCGGGTGATTGTGAGAAATGCTCTAATGATAATGTCTCCTGACCTAAGACATCCTTCCTTTAGAGATTTTCTAAGTGTTTTTGTGGCTATCTGCCTTCTTTTCAGTTCTCTTGGGAGGCCATTTGGTGGCACTTGTTCTAAATCCTGTGTTACAGTTGGAGAGACTGTACCTCCCAGGAGGTGAATAACAACCTGGGGTCACGCAGTGAAGTGGAGATCAAGCCAGGACCTGCGCCGGGGCAGAAATAACTCATGAAAGGCTATTTTACCAAGTCTTCTAAGAAGCATCATCTGTTCTTTATTTAAGTCTGGGGGAAAATTAAATTTGGGAAAAAAGAATAGAAGCATAATTAAAGGATCTGGCAAGAGAATATAAAACCCGGAGGGAACAAATCATTCCTTTGTGCTTTTTTTCTTTTTTAGCTGCTTGAGCATGCATATGATTTTTCTTATTTCTTATTCCCAAATGTTCCTTCTTCTGTTTTAAAGAAAAATCTTAAAGTGCTGAAGCCCAAACCCTTCAGCTCCTGACTTTCTTGGGGCCTGATCATCCTTTGATTTACTCTGCCAGGGGCTGATGGAGCAACTCAATGCTATTCAATTTTTAAAAACTTTTGATGATGGAAAATTTTATATGTACACAAAAGTACACAGCAGCTCAACTCTAAACAGAAAAACAATAAAAAACAAAAGACCTAGCCCTAAGGAGTTTTCAATGGATTTCCATCTCAGGACATCATTGGCCCATTTTCCAACGGCATCGAGGTCCAATGCACTCGAGACAGGAAGGAGAATGTCTGCATCCGGCCTTGCCTTGCCTTAACTGCGTGGCATGTGGAAAGTTCCTCTGAGGCTTGGTTTTTTTTCATTTTCAGAATAGGAATAATCAAACCAGCCTCACAGAATGGCTGGAACAATGATATGAGATAATGTCTGGGAGCATGTTTCCTAAGTTATAAAATGGTTTTAAAATGTGAAGAACTATTATTAATATTTCAGGGGGTCCTTAGAGCATCACCATGCAAAAGTGTGGTTCACGTGCTCAGGAATGCAGACAGAAGTTGGATGCCAGGAGCTCTGCCGTGCCTACTTCCTGCTCAGACTCGGCCCTGAACCATTCACCTCCTGTTTTCCACCCACTTTACTACCAACCTTGCTATCACCACTCCTTTCCCTCCTTACTCCAAGGACACTTCTTTCATCAATCTTGTCTTCCCAACCTTACCCAGGCTTCTCTGGTCACCACCAGTCCTGTCTTTCCACCCAGACTGTACCAGCTCAGGCTGTCTTCATTTAGAAAGATCCCCTCCAATGAGGCGCCTGTGATCTTCTTATTCTAGCAAAATCCTAATTGGCAGCACCCTACATACCCAGTGCTAGGACCCAGGCAGGAAGCAACGTGGGCATAGAAAGGAGGGTATAGAAGGAAGACCCCTTGGGACAGGCTCAGCCTCTCTCCTGAGGGTTAAGGAAGAACTCACTCTTCCTAGAAGGTAGTTTAGGATCAGTGGTGAACAAGATGAAATCCATGACGTCCCCAGAGGGGGAGCTGACTATGAACATGGAATCATACAAACAAATAATAAGTAAAATAAAAAATAAATAATATTTCAAATTGTGAAAAATAATGCAGAATTAAGGACTAGCAAGAGACTAGAGCCCTATTTCTTCTCTTGCCCTACTTGCTGCTGGTAGCCGTCCCAATACCCTGGAGGGAGCTAGCTTTTGGATGAAGCCACCACTGTAGATAACAGAACAGAAAAAGGAGAACTGGAGTCTTTGATGCTGCGGTTAAGCAGCTGTGGTTAAGATGCTGTTGTTGTTGTTGTTGTTTTGTTTCCTTTTGAAACAGGGTCTCCCCCATTGCCCAGGCTGGAGTGCAGTGGTGTGATCATAGCTCATTGCAACCTCCTACTCCTGGGCTCAAGTGCTGGGATTACAGGCATAAACCACCATGCTTGGCCTGCCACTTTATCATTGAATCCTGATACAACCAGAGTTGGTCCACCAACTCTGGGTCTTCCAGTTAGATGAGCTAATGACTTGTT